>NC_092075.1:10904583-11205000 GCF_039877785.1 Chaetodon trifascialis
TGCTGTCCTCTTGTCTCAAAATGGCTTCTTTACAGACAAAGGAGAGCACTGTGCTGTAAAATGTTGCTGCGCCATAACTGGGTGAGGCTCGTTCACACGGGGAAGAGTCAAGTTTTTCTCGGTGATTCAACAGGAAGTATTTGCAGCGACCGGCACAGGGGTGATTTTACTCGAATGGGTGCACGCTTATCAAGAAATAAGAAGAAAAATCGTCGACAGTGCGTGTAGAGAAGGAAACGTTAATAAAACAGCGCATGCAGGCTGTCGGTTGTTGGGCTGACTCGCCCTGGCAACGGCAGTAATCCGAGAGCTCTGGACGGTTGCCATGGGAGCTCGAGCGTGTTGCTGCACCCCCACACTGCCATATAAGGTCATCGGGAATCGTCTGCATTAGCCCTGCTGTTTTTGTATCTGGGTGAAAATAACACTGGGGCTGCTTCGGGTTTCCGCGCGTGCTCTCTGGCTCGAGACAAAGAATGGCGAATCACCAGCACCGTGTGTTCGAAGCGCCGCAGATCAGATAGTATAAATTAACATGATGCAATTTTATCTGTTGTTCGGTAAAGAAGTTGAAAGTAGAGGGAGAGTCTGTATTAGCGTGCGTCTAAGTGGTATGTAAGTGCGCCACTTTTATACTGTGAGACAATTTCTTTTTTGGTGTGTGTAGAGTGTATGAGGACACACAATTTGTAGTCGGCGTGTCAACGGCCTGTTTTTCTTGTTATCCACTCCTATATCCGGCTGCCAAGTGCGCACGTTCCACCATTTGCAGGTCACGAGGCTGTAAACGCCATTCCTGTCGATCCAACCCTGCTTTCTAGACCCCCACCCCCCACCCTCAGTGCAAAGGAGACAAAATAGTGAAGAAGGTTTTAAGTGTAACAAAGGTGAAAATTTTGCGTTCAAATCCGCCAGTAAGGTTATTTCTAGGCCTTTGTTTGGAAGAGAGAGAGAGAGGAAAAAAAAAAAAAACCTCTCCGGTGGGTTGCGCCATTCAGCCCCGCGCGCCGCTGACAGACTGGAATATTCCACACAGAGGACTGGCCTCTCTTCTGCTGGACAGCTGTCTCAGTGCTCGGCGAAAAACTCTTTTTGACAATTATTGCTCTTTGTTTATTAATTGATGAAAAGGGGCTGTACACGTATGGATATTTTGTACACCTACAGGACAATTTAACATCCTTCATAGGCTACGTTATTCATATGTTAGGCTGCCAGTTTCACCTTGTAAGTCAAACAAGCACTCTTTTTATTATTACTATTATTATGATACAGGCATTTTTCATAGATTGTGCTACACCATATCTGTATTGTACAAGGAAATGGGGCATATGAACGGTGTGTGGCTACTTGTGTGGAGTCAGAAAAAGCAGGCAGCCAGACAAACTGCTAAATGTCCTCTCTGTCTTTGTGTGTTCAGCCTCTCATTCTGACGGATTGTTCACTGAATTGTTGTGAATCCAATCAGGTATCCTGGCGCTTTGTGTTTCTTCTTCTTTCTTTCTTTATTATTTGTGGATCACTGCTTTGGATTTTCCATTCAGATTGGTGCTACTGTACTTTAAACACTGGCTTTTCTTCTTTCTAGCTGTTAAGTATTTGCATGTCTTTTGTATTACTGGTGTAATATTCCAGTTTGGTTTGTGATTTCATCTCTTTTACTTGGTAATATTATAACTTTGTCTGTGTGTGTGTCAGATGTTTGAATAAATAGATCATACACTCATTTTTATGTTTTATTATTGTGGAATCTGAAGCAGATTGTTGTTGTTGTTTTTTTAATGCATTGCCATTTTTAACTTGAAATGGTTTTTAGGGCCATGTTTAAAACCATGTTTTTTAGCCTGCCATGACATATTAGACACAGTACACTAAAATACACAATGAACATAATTCATTCTGCAGAGTGACATGGCTGTGGCATTTTAGATTTTTTTTTTTTTTTTTTAGCTGAAATTCCCTTTGAGTTATTGCAGGAAATGTCTGTGTTGAGGCGAAATGTTTTGTGAAAACGGCCAAAGTAAAGGGCAGTGTCAGCTCATCCTCTTAAAGGGACAGCTTGCTCAAATTTTCAGTACTGACTGCATATTTTCCAACCGGTGACCACTGAAATCTAACCTTTAGATTTGAGTCGAAGCCCCATTCAACTGCCTTTACGACAGAGAAAATGTTCCAGACCAGACACTAAATGAATTTGAGGATTCTCAAATATATTTTTGTGTGTTCTGCCTCATTCTCTATGATCCACTGTACACCTCCTGTAACAGATCTAATTGCTGTCATTATTAGCTATCATCGATGTGGGTGAAACATATTCCCAAACCTAATGTTAAAATATTGCATTGCATGCATATCCTGTTCATTTGACATGAAACTGGCGTGAATTTCTAAGACTACAGTACATGCCCAATGCCTTTTGATACATCTGTCTCTCTAACTCTAATTTAAACACTACGAAGCTGTTCCTCATGCCCTAAAGCAGCCCGTGTGCCTCACACACACAGCCTCCCATATAAAACCAGCACGTTTTCACCTTAAAGTAAGGTAACATGCTGTACCTCCAGATGTTATCTCCAAACCAATCGCTTTATTTTCCTGATTTAGTTAGTTTGTTGCTGAATAAGATGGCCGTACCCTGGGACAAGACAGAATAGTTTGTCCTGACGCCCAATCTGTGATGTCACTGCCATGTTCAGCCATACAGACTGCACATGGATGTATGACTGACATCTTGCTTGTGAAAATATGGATTCAAAATGCTCACATTAAAAGGGAAAATGCAGGAATAAACAACGGGCCACTATTTCTATCAAATGCATGTGTTGCATGATCGGATTCAGCATACAGACTGACTGCTGAGGGTTAATTTAACCCAGAACCCAACCCAAAATAAAATGCAATGCAAAGAATCTGGGAAGAGTTTATTACGTGTTATAATTTGGTTTTCATTGAAGGAAACAGGGTTGACCTTTTACCAGTGTAAGTTTGTGAGAGAGCAAGTTCACCAAAGTAAAAAGGTCAAGTGAAGGTACAAGGTTAGATTCACATTCAGCCTATTTACTGCAATCGGACCGTCTCCAGGTCACACGTTCGTGACTTCACTGATAAGAATCCAGGAATCCTGTTGTGATAACTTCAGCATTCACGGTGAACATTTTCAGTGTTCTCTCACACGCACAGTGCTGTCAAAGGAGGCAGTGCTTCAGATCGAGTACCCACCCTGAAACTGCAATGGGCAACATGCAATAGAGGAAGTGGGAGCAGCCGGACGCAACTGCTGCACATGTGCAACTCAGCTGCGGCACTGTTCGTACCCAGAGATGCTTTCAGTGAGCCGGCTGCTAATAGGACAGGAGAGACGTGTAGGGGGTCAATTGGAAACAGATTCAATGTGACAGGAACAGGAAGTGGTGAACAGAAATGCTACCTGGTACAACATGCGGCTGCTCTGTTCCTCTCTCTCGACGCTGCCTGTAAATCATCTCAGCCTTTCCAAATATAGATCCATCAGGCTTTGCCATGAATTCAGCTTAAATCTGGAGGGAGTATCATCAGCCCCATCCTGTCTGGCACCTGTTTGATTATTTGGAGGCGAAATGACACAAAATCATGCTGGGACTGGTAATGGCACCACAAAAAAAGGGGAAGAACTTAAAATTGTCATAGTGGGAGATGGAGGCTGCGGGAAAACATCACTTCTGATGGTTTACGCCAAAGGTGATTTTCCAGAGGTAAGAACATCTTTCATTACAGATATGTTTTTCTGTCCAGAACCCTTAAAGACTAATGTTGAAATGCCAACATATCTCAGCCCTTTTCATAACTTATGAAAGGGCAGAAATATGAAAGAATGTACACTCGCCAGCCACTTCATAAAGTAGGCTTGTACAATCTTATGTGATCCAATACAGCAGCACTGCATTAATTCTGTCTTTACAAAGATCATAATGTTCAGTTTTGAGAAAGGTATTGAGTTAACTACATGTTTATTTTTGAGGTTGTAGTTGCAGTGGTGTTGAACATTATATTGAGAGGTGTTTCTAATATCTTTGTCTGCCACATTTACATCCATAAGAGGGGCAAAATATAATATAATGCACTCCAGTACAACATCAATGCCCACTATGACCTCAACAATAGCGATAAAGTAGAATTATCACCTTTCGCTGTCAATAAAAACTGAAAAACTATAAGCTTCATAGAAGTAGAATTGATGGCATTGGATTGGACCATGAAGTGGCCAGCGAGTGTGTAAATATACAGTGTAAGTCGTATCATAAAATCTTTGTCTTGTGTGTCAAAAACAGAAATACGCACCATCAGTGTTTGAAAAATATGCCACCACTATCTCTCTCGGAGGAAAAGAGATAAAGCTCAACCTGTATGACACAGCTGGTAAGACTCTTTCTGAAAAATCCCCTCCATGTTGAAACATCTATGATTAATTTTCTGGTATCAGCAGGATACATTTCACATTATGCGGAAAGACAGGTGTTTGGAGCATGCTGAGCTCACACAGTGACCATTGGATGGAATATGATAGACAAACAAGCTTACATTAGTAGCGACTTAATTGTCTTTTTATCCTTTAAGATATGTAAAGTTCAGACCTCCTCCCACTGTGTGTTCAGCCTGTATCTGCATGTTCTGACACTGACAGACACAGAGGAAGTGGTAAAGGTCGATGCTGACGTCAGAGCATCATAAACCTAATCTTTCAGCTGTTTGCATGTTAGTAACAACTAACAAGCTGTTATTGAATCAGTTTTCAAATTTAGTCCAAGAGACTGTCAGATGTATTGACAATAGTGTCTCTTTTCTGACACAGGCGGATAATTGTGTTGATGTTTGCTGAATGTTATTTAGGTAGAAAATGTAGGCTTTTTGAAGAAAAATGTTTATATTTTTCACATAAGGACATTGAAAACTGCACCATTTTGTGTCAGTGGTACCTAAACTGAGATACTGGTATGACATGGCATGTATTTCAGAAACTGCTGTGTATCTGTGAGGCTTGATGCTCCAATGTGAGCTATTTTGAAAAGTCATTTTCAGGAAAACTCCACACAGACTGTACAGGCAGCTTATCTTCTGTAGAGCTGCAGCAGGGTGCCTTACATCAGCGGAAAGGGAAGCTGAAGCCAGGATGTGGTTTTATGCATCTGCCTTAACTTTGTACCATATATCATATCATGTTGTTGCATCCAAAGCAGACCAGTTTCTGTCTAGTCCTGCTGTTGCTTTACACAGTTATTTCTGGTTGTGTGCATACTTTGACATTATCAGCCAACACGTCTTGCATGTCTTCATTCTTTTAGGACAGGACGACTATGACAGACTACGGCCGCTCTCATACCAGGAAGCCAATCTGATTTTAGTCTGCTTTGATGTGACCAACCCCACCAGCTTTGAGAACGTCCTGATAAAGGTAATAATTTATATTAACAACATGCCACCTTACACAACAGGTACAATGAAAGAAGAGTGTCAACATTTAACTGGAATTCAGATTGGGGCAGTAAATGATTGATGCTTTGCCGGTGTTAGCTGCATTCTTTTGGCTGTGATTCACTCATGCGACTGAGCCTGCATGTGGACGTTGACCCCCCCATGCATGTGGATGGGACTCTGTGTTGTGCTGGGACTTTCTCTCAGTCCTGTGCACAAATAGTCAAAGCGAGTGATGCTAAAAAACACACATCTGATGTTAAAAAGACCAAACATGCAATGACCGAGATCCTTAAATTCCTTAAATTCACCCAGTGGTTCCCAGAGGTGAGGCACTTCTGTCAGGACACTCCTATCATCCTGATTGGCTGCAAGACTGACCTCAGGAAGGACAAAGAGTGCATGAGGAAGCTCAAGGCCATGAACCAGGCTCCCATCACTTACACACAGGTAAGGCACACAGGTGCAGACATTTAAGTGCATGCACTCAATGCAATAACAAATGTCGTTCAAATGTACATTTTTCTTTGACTATCACCTGAACAGCACAGCCAGGGAGTCTAATTCTAATTCTTCAGTCTATTGGTGTTGTGTTGGTTTGGGATGTAGGGTGAGGAGACCCGGCAGCAGATGAACGCAGAGCTCTACCTTGAATGTTCGGCAAAGTATCAGGAGAACGTGGAAGACATTTTCAGAGAGGCCACCAAGAGAACTTTGGCCTTCAATCGAAAGCAAAGGAACTCTAAAAGGAGGAAAAAATGTGTTGTTTTGTGAAGAAACAGGACAGAGGCTTGAGGACAGCAACACTGGTGATGGCTTCAGGTTTTTTAAAAGGAACCGCTCACTCACACAGAGACCAAAGATGCAGCTTGATCGCTCAGAAAATTTGGGCCCCACTGAATCATCCTTTACTGTCACAAGAAAAGGCCTAATGATGTAACAGGAAAGACAATTTAGGAAGAAGCTGCAGCAGTTTGGAGATTTTCCAAAGTGGAAAATAACTTGAAATGCCTTCTTTTTTTTTTACTGTAAGATTTTTTTGGTTTGTTTTTCTGTATGAAATCTTTGTATGCTGCCGAACAAGTATATATATATTTTTTATCTAAACATATATTGTACAGTTAGTTCTTGTATCTTGTCACTTTTTTTCTCCTGATCTGGTTTAAAAACTGCTGACAGGTAAGAAATTCTCAGACAAAATGGTTGTTGAGGTGCAGCATATCACTGTACTGTAGCTTTCAGTAATGAGGAACAAAGAACCTCAATGAACACCCAACAAAGTGTGGGTTCATTTCCAGGAAAGCAAAAACACTGAACTAGAGTTTGTTTTGGAGCAGCATCAACTGGAAGATCTCTTAGCTTTACCAACAGCGCCCACTAGTGTTGGAAAAACTGAATGTGTGGCTGCACAATTTAGGCATTATGGCCACAATTGCCACACAATGAATTAAAGGCACAAGATTGAAATATATTCTGTCTCACTGCACAAGAAACACAGAGATGGAGACAGTTTTTAATGAGCTGTTTAATTATTAATATATTTTTTTTCACAACTCTGTACACAGATTGAGAAACTGTCAACCGACTCTTGTCACTGATCACACTCAGGCACCAGTTACAGTCTTTTCATGAATGATGAAGAAATTATTTAACATCAGCTACATCATAAAAATGAGGGTTTAATCATTCTGGCTGCTCTTGCGGCAAGTGCAACGTTTTGGTCTGTTCAATTTTCCCATCAATAAAAAAAAGGATACATATACACACTGTGATTGCTTTGTGGGAAATGACCAATGTCATGCTACCATCTTAATTTTCAAAATAAATGGAGACTGATTTTTTTTTTTTTTTGTGGCGACAGGCCGGAGGGAGGATAAGGCATTAGGGACCTGACACTACTACAGCTGTTGGTTTGAGCCCATCTGAACCTTAGCTGAACAAACAAAAATACCCTTGTGTAACACTTTCAAACAAGCATGAAACATGAACCAGACAACACCGCAGAGAACTAGAGCAGAAGCTCCAGGTTTGGCCGTGAGTGAATTCATACAAATATTTTATTTAGTTTGTTGATTGGAATTAGAAAAACAATAATCCAGCACATTTCTAGTCATCCCTCTTTCGTCTTACAGTACCAGCGCTAATAGCAGCATTTGATCGTAACACAGTTCAGCAACATCACATAATAAGATGGGACTGACAGCATGTTTTTTTTCCAATAATGATCAATTGAAACTACGAGGACATCAAGTGTTAAATTGATTTGGAAGTTTAAAAAGCTTGAAACTAAATTTAGACCATTGGTCAAACATAATAAACCTACATATGTATTACAGTCTGTCAGCATTAACTGTTAATGAGAACTGTGGGTGTTGACTGTGTGGAGGAGTTCACAAGTTTCCTGCGTATGTTCTTGTAACTCAGCCACATTACAAAGTTTAGGCGTTAGATCATAGAAAAACAGTTATGGCTTTTGTAACCGCTGCCTGAAGGAAGAAACCGTGTTGTATTCCCTTGCAGTCCCTCACACAACAACAACAAAAAAAAACACAGAGCTGCCACTGACTCCAGACAGATGAAACACACCTGAAGCAGATTCCTCTTTCTGAAAACTGAGGGTGATTTTGGGCAGTCAAATATCAGGTTTACCCTTTTTTTGGACAAAAACTAGTAAAATAAATACTGGTTAGCATTGAAATAGCGCAGCAGGGAGTTGAGAACTACACATAAAAAGATGAAGCGTAGTGCCACGTTGAACAACTGTGTTCAAGCATTTTGACCTTTTCTACTTCACAGAAGTATGAAGCATGTACGTGACAGACGTTGGGTCTTCAAAGGCAAAACTATAAGTTGGGTCGGTTGATCGAGGCTACCTGCCCTCTTTTAGTTGCATATGATTTGAACAGAGGCTCTCTGACAGATTCATGCGCTGACTGACACAAACACCCAAACACAACACATTCTTTCCACTCGCTGTTTTTCTATGTACAGGATAAAGCGACAAACGGTTGGTCTATCAGGCGAACGCCACATTGTGTTGTGACCGACTGTGCGGCAACATCGACGACGAGTCACTGAAAAGCAGAAGCCTGTTGGCCAGGTGCTTTGGCTGGACGCTGCTGCTGCAGCCGGAGAGAAGCAGCGGTTTCAGCTTCGCCGTCTCCCGGCCTGATCACACCGTGGTCAGTCTATCAAGCGATTGTGCGTGTTGCTTCAAAATTACTGGCCGCTGTAAGAATCTGAGGTGTCTGGCTGAGTTTCTGTCTCAGTTGGTCTTTTGCACCTTTTCCTGGTTTTTCTGAATCTTTTGGTGGACGACTTTTAATGTGGTGAGGAAGTTTCCCAGGAACAGGACGAGGAAGGTCAGCGCCAGCATAAATACCTGAAAGAGATATTGAAGGATTAGGATACATTAAGGAGGTGGGGATAAAATTATTTCACTGACTCTACACAAGACTTCATCACAGGTGACTTGTGACGAGTTAAGCACATGTGCTGCATGAGTCCGATGCAGATGAACTTTCCCTGCGCCTCTTTTGACTTAACCTCAGAAGAAAAAAAAAAAAAAAAAAGGATCAAACTTTTTCCTTCTGTCTAATCTGTCTCGACATGTCTTTTGACACTTAAGCCAAAGCCAGTGCGATCCTTACCTGCCACTCCTTACAGTCCTCATGTCCTGCCAAGCGAAACAGGGTCACTGAGTTGTACAGCTGCCAAAACTATGAGGGAAGAGGACACATTATCTTTCACAACGGCACTGCACACTCTGTTGCACAAGCACATTTCGCTTTGATCCACATCTTTCTCCTCAGATCATGCAGTCTCTGAAAAATGCCCAAAAATATTGTGCAATTGTGTGCTCTTTTGATGGAGATCAAACAATGAACACTGGTGTAAAATGGCCCCGTGAGCTTGCAAGATCTTGTCCAACGTCCTGCTGACATTAAAGTATTTGGAATCAAGCGTTAAAGCTGTACTTACGCATTAAACAAAAGTACGTTTTTACTTACATGGCCAAAAAAGAGGAACGGCAAAAGAAAAGTGAGGCCTCTCCACATCCAGGACTGAAATCCCTCTGCAGAGACACAAAACTGTAACGGTGACCTTGGGACAACATGACACAGAATACCACACAGTTGTCGTCTCCGCACAACAATTCGACATTAGAGATGGTTCGGGAAGCAAATTCATCGAAGCCACACTGAAATTACTCCCAGACATCTGCGTGGTAGCATGCTGATGTTTACAACTGTCTCCATCTCTAACCTTTACCCTATTTTTCCAGACATGGTGTTGCAGATGGCCCAAGAGTTCAAACGATTGAAATCACTACCACCAAAAATAGCTTACAACGCACCCACTGTGAGGTCCAGCTGATTTCTCTCCCCCAAAGCTCGCAGCCTGTATAAGCAGCCACTCTGGTAGTAATACTGGAGGAACTGAACAAAGCCTGGAGGACAAACAGAAGGAAAAATGGCAGATTACAGCACAGTCAGCGATTAACAGATCAATTAGATTCATGAGGTATCTCAAGGCTGGAAAGGAAAACAGCTTTTGATGACTAGCATCAGCTTATCAGCAGCCCCCAACCCATTTAATGGACAGAAAAAAAGTCAATAGCAGCGTGTGATGTGAAGCTTTACACACTGAAAAGGGGTCATTCTGTCCTAAAACAAAACCAAAATAAAATAAAGCTGAATTTCTTCGACGAGGCTTTAAAAAAAAAGACCTTTTGCCCGTTTAAACATTTGACTTATCACCCAAAAGCCCAACCACAGCCCCATCACACCTCCATGTGTGATATACCAGTCAATGACTCTGACACCCATGTGTGAACTGACTTCGCCTCTCTATTCTGGTGCGAAGAAATGTTTACAGAGGAAGTGCTTTATTAGCAGGCGAGCGGTGAAGCATCTGCAGCCTAACATCTTTGACTGATACAAGTCTAGTACAATTCATGCTAAAATTCAACAGCTCCACATGTTTACACTGTGTGTAATCACAGTGTGTTGCAGGTAATCCTGGGCACTGACCTGCTATGACTTTGGTCTGCTAGCATACGTTGTACAACAGAACGACAGCATCTGAAACGGCAGAAGATCTGTCTGCCTACCAACACGCTCACCTGGAGCTGTTTCATCATCTGTTATTTGTTCTCTTATCTCCTCTTTTTTTTTTTATTTAACAAACAGCAACATGGTAGAACTGAAACGATAAGCCCTTTAATCAGTTATCAGCTAATCAACAGAAAATTAATCAGTAACTATTTTGATTAAAATGTAATCATTTCAGTCAGTTTTCCAAGCAAAAACACCAAACTTTCCATGGTTGCAGCTTTTGTTGCTCCTGTCCCAACTTGTTTGAAACATGTTGCTGGCACCACATTCAGAATAAGCATATATTTGCAAAAATCAATGAAGTTAATAGGGCCAAACATTAAATATGTTGTCTTTGCATCAACAAAAACGTTTCTGCTCATGACCCAAACAACATTATCCTTTATGTCTAACACTCCGAGAGCCCACAATATGCTGTGCATATACAACAACATAATAAATACACATATTTTGTTCCAAGTCTACACAGATTAAATTCTTACTCTGATATATGGAGAAAGCAAGGAACTGGCTCCTGAACATCTGATACATGGGCCCCTCTGGCCTGTGAAAAGACACAAGGTTAAAACTGCAGCCCGTCTTGCCTGAAATGTGTCACTTTGAAATCAGAGAGAAGAACTCACCAGGTGAGCATCACACCTGACAGGAAGGTCGATACGTAATGGTGAGACACCCACCAACCTTTGATCCTGAGGAGCACAAGACGAGCACAGGAAGAGATGCTGAGTGTATAACACAGTAATTCAGCAAGCACGTCTTCAAAATACAAAGGAAAATGAGTGCACACCTGGAGCCATTGCTCATGAGGATGCTTTCCCTTATGGTCAGTGTGCAGTAGTACCACACCAGCAAAAAGTTGAAGATTTCATCAGTGACTCTAAAGAGAAAACAAGTGAGTGAGCCGCCCTTTTAGGGTTTAATGAATCAACAATAACGATGGGGGGTGGGTTCTCTCACCGACAGTTGAGAAAGAAGAGGCAGGTTATTGCTCCAAACATCAGGATTATCGTCATATAAAGCTTGAACTTCTCATACTCGTCTTTGTAGGCAAATCTATGGGAAAGAATGGAGGACGAGAAGATGAGCAGCTGACAACACACACACACACACACACACACACACACACACACACACACACACACACACACACACACACACACACACACACACACACACAAGTCAAGAGTCATTTCACGATGTCCCCCGGGCTGAATACTTGACATACTTTGCCTGGTTGCTGAGAAGTGTTACGTTCACGTTGCCCAGGACCAAATTCAGGTATAGCCTGAAAACAGACACACAAAGAACACGTTAAGATCTAAAGCTCACTATCTGTAACGATGAGTGAACTGCCAACACGGACAAAAGGTGCCCACCCGTTTTTCTTTGGCAAATATGCTTCCATATCAAAGAACACATTTTCTTTATCTTTGATTTGTGTCTTGATGTCCGTTATTAGTTCCAGTTCCTTCTCGCTGCATGTTTGTGCACACCTGTGAAGAAAAGAGCAAAAACCATGAGTGGAGAAGTAAAGAAGAGGAGGAGAAATATCTTAAAGCTCGCCATGAACTAAGACAACATCTTTTCTGTCATGTCTCAGACTGATAGAGATAATCATTGAACCATTAAATGTACCTCGACAACTTGTCATTTCCAGGAATTACTCATTTTGAGCAGCTGGTTAACGATTTCCTGTCTTTGCTGACTTGGCTGTACCATTTCCTTGAGTTCTGACAAAACTTTTATCTCTGCTCGGTTGCAGGGATACTGCAAAATGTACCCATGAGTGAGTCAAACTGGCCAATGAGGCAGACTATGATGAACCAGTGTACTAACTGCAGTGTAAGCAAACGATCTGTAAAATAAACATGCGGTCTCTCCTGATCGGAGAATACTTACTTGGTCAGGCTGTACCGCAGGTCTTTCAGACATTTTCTCTGTTTACTGATGGCGCTGCTGCATGTTGTCTGAAGGTTGGTGAGCTCCTCGAGTTTTTGTCTGTATATTTTGTGAGTTTCCTAGTGATCAAACAAACAGAAAAAGTGAATGTGAAGAATGGGTAAGCGTGGAAAAAAAAGTCTTCTGGCTCCTGCCTTTCAGATAAATACAGTCACAAATATGATGATGAAAAAAGAAAAAGAAGTACAGCTGATGGGCGTTTACAACCAATAAAGAATGCACTGAAAGCACTTATTTAAAAGAGTGAAACTGGATCCTAATCTCAGCCAAATCTCAGAGGACAATACTGAAGAGCTCTGGGTGAACAGAGTCTCTATTGAGGAAGAGATGGAAATGCTTTAACCTGTGAAATCTTGTTTGACCTTTCTGTTTGAACACAAGCAACCCATGACACCCTATTATGTGGTGAAATAAATATTCCAGTTTATATGCAATCTACACTGGCAGACCAGAGCACCTCCACCCCCCATCAGCGCTGATGTCTGGGGGTGAGGATGCCCAGTCAGCAGCGATAATCCTGTGGTTTCATGTTAGGGATTTCCCATACCCCCTACATACAATTTGCAAATCCATGAGATTACCTCTTACATCTTTATTACCATGTTATGTAGAATATACAGGATGAGGTAATGTGGGGCTGTTGAGGATCCAAGACCAAGAAAGGTCAGTCCAGGTTTAAAGTTCCATTTCAACACAATAAAAGGAGAAGTGGCCCAAACAAAGGTGTTCTGTCAGTTGCCGTACCTTTCTCTTCATTGTAAGTCTGCTTGATAATGTGTTTAAATGTACACAAAGTACATCATCCAAACTGAATTCAATGTGGCTTGACCCTGGGAAAATGTGATGGAGGCAATGAACTCAATATATGATCTATAGTTGTGTGCTTGTGCAATCGGTGCTTTCAGATACAGGACATCCTGAAAAGCAGTAAGAGATCGTGACCTTTCAGAGGAGAAAAGCAAACAGACCGCTAATCACACTGTGGTTTTCTATGTATGTAGCTCACATGACAGTTTTCTCAAATCAATGTCATATCAATAATATTGAA
The DNA here is from genome assembly GCF_039877785.1 of Chaetodon trifascialis. Taxonomy (NCBI): domain Eukaryota; kingdom Metazoa; phylum Chordata; class Actinopteri; order Chaetodontiformes; family Chaetodontidae; genus Chaetodon; species Chaetodon trifascialis. The sequence goes on from NC_092075.1 coordinate 10,918,156, forward strand.
CCTGAAATGCCACAGATATAAAAATACACGCTCTGGAAGGAAGCAGCTAAATATGAGAAGGTTGATTATTCAACAGAACATGTAAGCTTCATTTCAGAAAATCCCCGAACGTTTGACAGTCACCTTCATCTTCTTTCCCTACGGAGCAGCTCCAGATTTTATATTTTGATGGCATCACAGCTCCACGTCTCAGTTGTCTGATACCGGCATGAGGAGAAGGCTGGTCGTGCCACGACACCACAGCCCACACGATGCTTTATTATACCTCAAAGTGATCGGTATTCTTTACTATTACCTATTTTATCACTACTTTTATTGTTGTTGCAAGTTAGCCAGCTAGCGAACGTGAGCTAGCGTGGCAGTGATGTCTGATGATGCATTCAGTGACTCCTAAAGTATACACTCAGGCAAAGCAGTGAGCGTAACAAACACGTGGAGTTGCCTTCTCGACCTCTATGTAACTTTTAGTAGCAATTATTACACATTAATTAATCACAAAATAGTGCAATGTGTGGTTAGCTAAGTAAATGGAACGTTAGCTGCTCATTAGCCGCACAACGCGCTAGCAGCAAGACAAGCAACCTGCTGCTAACCTTAGCAGCTGTAACATACGGATGTTACAGTGAAGTCAAAGATGATGAACGTCCACTGAAATATTCCATCCCTTAGATATTGCTACCAACAGCGCAGTTATTGGCTCAATGATGCGTTTACGACTGAGCTGAGAATGAATGGCGAATAGGAAGCAGCTATCCAAAACTAACGTAGCCAGTGGAGTATCGGCTGTCAGTGCCATCCACGACAAGCTACAGCCAACAGTCTAATGAAGATAATGTGCTCGTTGCAGTGTTTTCTGTCACCTGTAATTGTTGATATTCCTCGTCAATTTCCTCCCACTCCGTCTGAAACTTCGGTTTGGACATTATGGTACGGCAACTGATGTAGCAAAGAGGACGGCTCCGTAAGGTTCCACCCCGAACCTCTCCTCACACTGACTGTCCACTCAGACGCTTCTTTAACTGGGCTGCACGGAGCATGCGCACATCGTACAGCACGAACCGCTGTGGCTCAACCGAGCATGAAAGAGAATTCGCAAGTAAACAAAAATTCTGAGATATAAATAAAAATCACACAAGCAGCATTTAGACCTCCCAATCGCATTTACATGATAGTTACAATCGACTTTTACTTTAATTTATACCGCACTAACTACAGTACACAAGTGTGTTGCTAGGATACCACGAATACACAGCTTTCTCTTGGCTGTGCACGCAAGCCAACTAGACAGTGAAGTTTATACTGCTAGCTAGCTGTCTTAACGTATTCATTTATTCGGCAGCTACATGGCCTGAGTTTACAAGCGGATTGAGTTTAAGTGATCTGCTTGGACACATCGCTAAGGTACAAGTATTTTGCTTTGAATGTGTTTGGCATCCTACTTTGGCCGGTCTTAAATGACTATAGTAATGTTAACTGGCTACCATGGAATGAGTAGCATTAGATGGTTAACGTGGCTAATTTAAGCAAATATAACTTTAAGCTCATTGTGACTTCATGTGTGTTAGTTTGCACCGTATTTAAAGACATGCTCTAATGATATTTGCACATGAAAAACAGGATATGAGATGTTTTTGTCCAAAATATTTGGAATTTACTGGAACTTCTCATTTTTCAGACATTCCGTCTGCCCTGGTAGAAAACAGTGTCTATGCATCTGAGTTTTTCTCCTTCTGAAATGGGATTGTGAATATAGGGGAAACCTGCACAGCTTCAAAGAGATTCATATAACTTGTTATTTATGTTATAGGGTTTTCATTAAGCTATCCACAGCCATGCCATATATTAAAACATCTCCAAAAAATCAGCCATCCTCAACATTGTTGGATATTAAGTCACAGAAATGTGGGCTGCGGTGCACAGTTTTCTCGGTCAGTGGAAATGAATACACCGGGGAGTGGCAGGACAACAAGAAACATGGTGAGATACTGTTCAGTGTGAGCCTCCACTAAACTGGTGAGAAATTTGTGAAGGCCTTGCTGTGATAGGCAACACACTTGAGCTACATTATAACTAAAAGGTTTGCTTATTATTTTTCAAGGGAAGGGAACTCAGGTTTGGAAGAAGTCTGGTGCCATTTATATTGGAGACTGGAAATTTGGAAAACGTGATGGATATGGTGCCTACAGTGTGCTCGTCCCAGAGACAAAGAAGTATGCAAGGAAGTACTGTGGTGGATGGAAAGATGGAAAGAAGCATGTATGTATTTGATATGCTGTTAAGTACCTGCACTCTATAACACATGTATGTGCACTCTACTAAATTTTGAGTAATTTTCTTCAGGGCTATGGGACGTACTTCTACAATAGCTCAGCAGTTTATGAGGGAGAGTGGAGTGAGGACCAACGGAGTGGCTGGGGAAGGATGTACTATGACAATGGAGATATCTATGAGGGAGAGTGGATGAAGGATGAGAATCATGGACAGGGCATCATTCGATTTGGTGAGTGAAATTAAAAAGAAAAAAAAAAAAATCTAAAGTAGATCATAGTTTAGTGGGGTAAGATGCTAAATTTTAACATTTGACTTTACACCTTGTTTCCAAGCTAATGGAAACTGGTATGAAGGCACCTGGCGAGATGGCAAGAAAAACGGTAATGGAAAGTTCTACTATTCTGACAAAGGCCGGCTTTATGAGGGCTTTTGGGTGGATGGAGTCGCTAAGTGCGGGACCCTGTCTGATTTTGGGAGGGATGAAGCACCAACACCAACCCAGCATCCAATTCCAGAGGTACAACATTTTGAATGTGGATCCTTCTACAGCCACATATCTGAGTTTAGAAGCGGTCTGTCACAATCAAACAATCATGCACAACAAAGTAATTTTCCAGTGGAGTATTGTGGATTATAATATGCATGTATCTTTTTTCAAGGTACACCTTGTAGATATGCAGTTGGTTTTAAGGGAAGCCCAGTCAGCCTACCTTGAAAAGTGTTGAAGAAAAACAAGAGGATCGACAGCAAGTTTCCATTCCACTAAAGGCATTCAGCGCGTTGAGTTTTGCTTTGAGTATTTACACCCACGTCAGTTGTTGCTGTCTGTGGAAACCTCTGATGCTGTGTTTTTCATGGTGCAACCATTAACAATTTAACTTATCATTCAGAAAAATACTAGCTCCCACAAGCCTGAAAGAAAAGGATCTCCTTTCATGACCACCCCAACCTCTAATTATGGGATATCTGCACCTACATATGACAAGATCATCACCTATCGACACCCAGCTACCGTAACTTTCACTTCTGCATGCACCTCCAACGACATTTGTACTTCTACCTCCTCTAATACACACTGCCAGACAGGTCAGTTTCTCTGCATTGCTGAGAATAAAACTCAAGTTAAATAATGTTTGAATAAACATCAGTTTGGTAGAAAAGCACTCATGCATATTCTGAAATTGAATTATGTAAGCAACATGCTAATATCAGGATACTTAAGACAAGTGCTCAGGCTTTACAAAATGAAGCACAGAGGAACACGAGTATCTCATACTAGCAAGTACTCCATAGAGGTCACAGTGTGCTTATGCAGTATGTGTAATCAGTCAGAATCCACCATCAAGGAGTTGCTTGCTTAACTTGTATCAGCAATTGCAAAAAAGTTCCCAAGCTAATATTACAGCAATGTTTTGAAATAGTAGACCCAAATTATCTTTGAAATTATGGAAATTTTGAATGCCACTTTATTTTAACACCACCGCCTGTGCTACAGATGCCAGAAAATATTTTCTAATACTGTAGTCAGGCAGCTGTTGAGTCAGTCTATGCGAACACCAGGCTTTACAATTGCAAATGGTGAACATTACACAAAATCATGTACACAGTGAATAAAGGAGGGTTAAATACTTGTGGTTTACAAAACATAACAATGTAATATATATTAACAGTGCTCACTGACAAATGGCTAACTCAATGCAGCAGGCCTAAGACAGGATTCCAAGTTTTTGTTCACATGTCTGTGCCATAATGTAAGAGACAAGCTACCAGCACAGTTAAGACTTTCCAATTTCAAGTTACATGCATTGTGGCAGATTTGTGAGTTCATAGTTGATCAGACATGTTTACTAAAAAATACAAACTCATTTCACAAAAGTAAAATTTCACAACACAGAAGTGAGACATCATTCCTGTAAAAAAAAGAAGCCAATAATGGAGCTTCTGGTTTGGAGAAATCCCAAGGAGTCAAAGTTCCACCACCTTATTCATGGGAAATGTGAGCTTGGAGACTGCAAGATGGAAGACTCCCCTCTGTTGTCCAGCTCATTCTGTAGCCGGGTGAGATTGGAAAGCTCCTCCAGCTCCTGAAACTGTCTGTCAGTCTTGTGACTGACCAAGGAGCGGTAGAAATGCACAGCAAACACTATGAAGACTAAACCAAAGGGGACCATAATAGAGGTGGATGTAATAGCAGCAGCCACGCCAGATGAAACTGTATTATTGCTGGACTTGTTGGGCTTTACAGGCAAGAATTTGACCCAGCAGAGTAGAACTACCTCAGCTAGGAAGAGCAGAGTACCAATGACTGTAGAAAAAGCCCACGCCAGTTCAATGTGCCGGTGCATTCGCTCATGTGGAGACTCCTTCACAGAGTTGAGGTTGTGGACATTGCTGACAGCCTCTATGTTGGGCAAAATGCAGGTACTGACCATCAGAGCAAACAGGTGAACAGCCACAAGTACAGTGGTGCAGGCACTGAAGGCAATGAGCAGAGCCGGTGGGTACGGATAGCTATTGTCCAGCTGCACTTCCACCATAGCCACCTGCAAAACGGGATTAGAAAGAAAGTCAATTAAAATGAAACTAGCGAGATCAGAGAAAGTGGATGACTTGAACACAACGTTACCATAGCGAATCCAGAAAGCAGCGCTGATGTCCGGCTGGAAGCCTTCAGCTTCGCTCGGCTCAGGTAGAGCTTCCTCCAGGACAGAGCTTGCAGTGAATGCTCGTTCAGACTCATGTTGCACTGGCGGAGCGGCGCAAACGCAGTTACCTCGTTACTCTAACGGAACACGACAGAAACGAGCCTTCAACATGCCAGCCACAGCCTGTAGTGTACACTTACAAAACATTTAGCCTCGCCAGCTGACGGAACTGCGGAAGCTATTTTTTCACCGCCGCTCTCCAGCGTGTTAAGCTGCCTGCACCTTACATTACCCAGAAGCCTGCGCGCCCTGAAGGGAACATCCGCTCACTGTCGGTTGCGTTTGCTTACTTTCGTGCTTATTAATGAGCCCGGAGGTAACAGTCATGTGAACTACCATGTTCAGTGCGTAGTAAGTGTCAGAAAATGTAGATTTTTTGCCAACTTCAAGGTTTGAACGCTCTATCACACCAGTCCACATGACTCACGTCACGTCCAGCGTACAGAAAGAGAATTATTACTAGAATGAATGAAAGTGGATAAATAGCTGCTTTTTTGATTTGGACAAAATGTTTTATTGCGCGTTTTTCTTTAACGCGGTGGGCTGAACCATTCGCTAATAATGGTTTGGAAATAGCGTTTTTTTATATCCTTCTGACCACAAACAACAGTGATTGATCCGATGGGAATAATGCGTCCTCTTTGTAAAAGCAGCTGGAAAGCAGTGAACTAACATGCCGTGACGTTGCCCAACAATGTTTTGGTTCCTGGCGGTGACGTAATACACAAAAACATGGTTCCCTTGTTTTGAACCTGAAAAGCGTGCTAAGTGTTGTCTTAACTTCGCCACGCATGAAGATGCTTTTCCGAAACTGAATGACTGGAGAACATTCAGAAGAGACGATGGCTCAGGCCGTGGAAACGTGTGCTGAATCCGGACGCAGGCTGGTGTGTAACGTTGCCATCTGCCGTGTTAACGTTAGCTTATGAAGCGAGATTGGCAGCGAGCTAATTAGTTAGCTAAGCTAACGCTCGCAGCTGTAAACGTTGGGATATTTGTCAAGTCACTTAAGCTGTTCGAGTCAGACGCCACGAGGAAAAACGATAAATCTCGCTTTGTGGATTTCATAACTTCTCCTATATTTGGTATAGTTCAGCGAGCGTACAGTAGTGAAAGCAAAATAAACGTGCACCTAACTTAGATCAGTGAATTCCTGCGAACATTTTCCATTTATCGTAATGGAGTAACGTTACAACAGCTGCCTTAACCCAGGACAAGACGATTTAACGGTTATTGTTCTTGACGTCACATTTAAGAAAAAAATACGCTACTTAAATAACGTACCGTCGAAACTGAATATGACCTCACTACAGTTGTAAAGTTAGGACTGAAACAAATGTCGAATCACTTCTCATCAGCCACACGGGCTGTCTGCGGAGGGAGAGGGGCCGTTATGACAGAAAGAGTTTGCTTTCCTCGCATGTTGCAGTTTTGTCATGTAAATCATGTCGTCTTCAATGGCAGCGCTCCATCTGCCGGAGGATGTACGACGAAAACGAGGATCTGTCTGATGTTGAAGAAATTGCAAACATCAGAGGCTTCAGTGTGGAGGAAAAGCTTGTCAGTGACAGTTACAGCGCACAGTTTGTCCACTTACTGGAGGGAAAAGGTAAAGTAACACACAGCACATCCTACTGATGCTGTTTTAGTATTATATATTTGGATTTGTTTTGGATTGCAAGATGCATGCCTGCACCACAGTAAATGTGTTTTCCCGTAAAAGCTTTTGTCAACTGTTTTGCAGACTTCTCTTATGAATATGTGCAAAGGGAGGCTCTCAGGATCCCACTCATTTTTAAAGAGAAGGATGGACTGGGCATTAGGTCAGAAGCCATTTCTGTGTTTTTCACGGTGTTAATGGTGATGATTGACCCCACTTTGTATTTGTTGCATATTCATGTTTTTAACCATTTGGCATCACATGTAATAGATTAACTGAGTAAATCCCCCTGTCTGTAATTTACACAGAATGCCTGATCCAGAATTTACAATTAGTGAAATTAAAGGCTTAGTTGGTAAGTACAATGCTACACACACGCACACACATGCACACAAATAAAACCAAAAGCATATGTGCATCCAGAGCGAGGGAAAGTATACCAGCTGCTAATTCAGAGAATAAGAGCTGGTATAAAAAGTAAAAACTTGGAAAGTCAATGAATTTTAGCTTTTGGGAAATTGTAAATAATGTGCCACACCGATTCGAGCAACACTGCAGAGAAACAAACTCTCAGCTATGATGGATTCTGTGGTGTGGTTCGGATAGTGAGTTCAGCCAAGTCTACTATCAGCTTGAAAAGGCCCAGTTTTGTCAGAAATTGTCAAGAACCACTCTTGTGGAATAAAGTTTAGAAATGAAAAAAAAGAAAGAAGTTTTTGTAAAATATTAGACCCAGCAGCAGAAGAAGGACCAAAACTGTCAAGTATTGCCTAAAATAATAAGGCAGATGGACATAATTTACAAAGAGGTAAAAAATAGTAATCACAGTATGTTCAAAATGAGATAAATAATGTATCTTACTCTTACAATGATATTATTGTGTTTGGTTCATCTATTTGTCTGCCTGTCATTTAATGTGTTTATGTGTGATGGATGATTATAGTACGTGTGTGTCCATGAGTAGTTTCTCATACAATGGGGTAGCTAAATATGGTTCCATCTGTTAGTCAGCACTTTTTTTAATCTATTATTGTTATGTCAAAGCAATCAGTTCAAACAATTTTACAGTTGCGTTGTGTGTTGCATTTAAAATACAATGGTGTCATTCAAGTGATTGTGAAAGAAACAGTGATTGGGGTGCAGCTGCTCCATCTAGTGGGGAAGATGGTGCATTAATGGCATTAACTGTGAGCTGCTGTCAAATGCCAACAATACACGTCTTCTCTCACATCAGCATGCAAGATTGTTTTTAGACCAGCTTACTGACAGATTGTGTTAACTGTTAATGACAGCGGAAGCGCTCATGGGTATAACTTCAACTTTTGTCCCGGCTGTGACTTGCAGGCAGTCGTCGGTCTGTGGATGTTATGGACGTGAGCACTCAGAAAGGCACTGAAATGAGCATGGCTCAGTTTGTCCGTTATTATGAGACACCAGAGGCAGAGCGGGACAAACTCTTCAATGTCATCAGCTTAGAGTTCAGCCACACTAAGCTGGAGAACCTCATCAAGCGGCCCACAGTGGTAATATCACACAACACTCTCTGTATGATGTTATGACTCTTGAAGGTCACAAATCTGCCACCATATGGAAAGAAAGTATGAGGAACAACACTGTGACTGGTGGCTAAATGAGCAGTTTTGGTCACAGGTGGACCAAGTGGACTGGGTGGACAACATGTGGCCTCCTGATCTGAAACACAGCCAAACAGAAGCCACTAATGTAATCTCAGAGATGAAGTACCCGAAGGTGCAAAGGTATGACTTCACTGAACTGCTTTCATAAGAAATCTCTCTTGAGCTGTATATCAGTGTATGAGTTAAAAAAAAAAAGTCTAGCGCAAGAAATGGAAAACATTTGGAGAAAATTGCTGCTTCCTTGGCAGTTAATACAATTTCTCCTCCCATCTGAATGTCTTGTGTATGGCTCAGTCATTGCAGAGCGCTGCATACCATCGGTGTTATCCATCTCCTGTAAGTGCACTTGATTGTTGCTAGGCAGCAGAGTTTTCCACGGTGGAGGATGGTTTCATAACAGCTGTAGCCTGACTGCACAGACACCCCTCAGCCAATCAGCTGTCAGCATTTGTACATACCATAAGAGTCAAAACCAATTGTGGCTTTCCTTTCAACCTCAGTTGCCTGCTGACCCCACTTTCTGCCTTTTGTGTTTCTGTTGAGTTCTGTTTATTAATTTAAGTACATTAGACTGAAAACCCATGGTTGGCATTTTTTTCAGTACTTTCCAAATGATTATGGAAAATAAACAAATATATAATGTTCCAAACAGGTAACCCTGGTAGATTTTGCACAGTTGGCTCACCTGCTCTGCATTTGTTTCAGGGAACTGTCACATCATCGTACTGTGGGGGACACAACATGATGCCATTTATTGCTTTCATTGGTAGTGTGTTTTTTTTCCCTGCTTGGTTCCATATTTTCAGATAAATAGAGCTGCTCCCATCTAACTAAATTACTGAATCATTTATGTCTGGGGGTGCTAATCACTCCTCAATTAATTTCCAGAGGAGAGATGTCCTATTGTGAGCAATTTTCTGTGCTGTAGTGCTCTTCTGAGTGATGTCGAGTGATATTGTCTAGTGGTAGCTGTTGTTTTCAGGAAAACACAACTGAGCTTACTGCTGCGTTCTCATCTGGTTGAGTTGTGTTTTTCCTTTTTATGTTTTTCTACAGATGCCATTGTGTTGCACTTGAGCATCCTCACTATGTACAAAGCATGATTATTTGAATTATTTGGAATTATCCTGTCTGCTGTAGGTACTGTCTCATGAGTGTGAAGGGCTGCTACACAGACTTCCACATCGACTTCGGGGGAACTTCAGTGTGGTATCACGTATTCAAGGGACGGAAAGTAAGTTTATCCTCATCTTTTATATCACAACAGTTTCAGAGTTGATAATTCACGTACCCTTGCTTCGACCGTACAGCACAACCTCTAAATAAAAAGTCTGTGCTTCTCCTCAGGTGTTTTGGCTCGTGCCTCCAACCCCTCATAACCTTGCCCTTTATGAGGACTGGGTTCTGTCAGGCAAGCAGAGTGATATCTTTCTGGGAGACCGAGCTGATGGATGCCAGAGAGTGGAGCTTAAGCAAGGATACACCTTCTTCATCCCATCTGGTGTGTTGGCATGGTTGTGTTAAAGTAACCAGCAGGAAAAGATTAGCTGCTACTTCAATGAACAGTAATGCTAAGCTTCATCTGACTATTATGCAGTACATTCAGTTCTGTGAGTTTGCGTGAGTCCTCTTTATGTTCCCTTATCTCTTTATTTCTTTTGTGATTAAGGGTGGATCCACGCTGTCTACACTCCCGAGGACACGCTGGTGTTTGGAGGGAACATTCTGCACAGCTTTAACATTCCTATGCAGCTTACTATCCATGAGATAGAGAACAGGACTAAGGTAGGAGCATTTCCCAATGTGTGGCTGACCTCTGACCTGCAGCACTATACAGTAAACTCTCTCTGGGATTCATTGAAATCTCTATCATCTGCAGGAGACAGGACAATGAGAGATGTGGTGGAGGAGGATGTAAGTTAGGGGAAATAGTCAAACGGTAATATAATATAATGTGACAGAAATGGGAATAGATGTAATTGTAAAATCAGGAGCAGTGCGTATTTGTGTGTTGAAAGATGTTTGCAGCTTGAGAAGGAAAGAAAACACCACCTTCACACTGACAAAGTCAATATCCCTTTATATGTAGACTCTGGATTTGATTAGCTTTCCTTCTCCTTTAAGACATCGCTACTTTGAGGTACACTAAAGCCCATATTAAAAATTCTCATATGTTCACTTCTCGCAAAAATATGACCTATTCATTCTAGCGGGATTTTCGTGGATCATGTTTACCGTTGTATTTGTGTTCTACATTCGCTTCTTCGTGGCTGTTTTTGAAGCAGCGTTATTCCAAAAGAAGAAGAAGAATCCCATCTTGAGGAAGTTAAGCCTGCCTGTCGAGAGTGCAGCCTGTTCCTGCAGAAGCCTGCGTGTTTGTTTGTGTGCATGGGAGCACAGTGTCTGGAGCGATAGAGCACAACATGTTGCTCGGCGTAATAATCTCCCAGCCTTGTCATCTCTTCACACTGCTCTTTTACTTGCATTGCATTGCAATATAAAAATAAGGAGAATTAAATATATCATGGTGTCTAAATGTCTGACGTGTGTAACAGGCGGAGAAGCGTCAACAGGAGGTGGGAGGATGGGATGTGTTGTATCTCTTCACACTGCCGGTGCTGTCAGCGATACAAACACAGACAGAACTCTGGTTACGTGTATAGCCACAGAACTCAAGCTGTGTTAACTCTCCAATAAAGAGAACTGATGCATGTAAATATCAGGTGTTTTTCAAGCTTACACTGATGCTAATTTTGTCCCCGTTTGCAGGTTCACTCCAAGTTCCGTTTCCCTTTTTACTATGAGATATGCTGGTATGTCCTGGAGAGGTACCTGCACTGCCTGACCAAACGCTCATACCTGTCAATCCGCAAAGAGCCCGTTGTAACGGGTAAGTGTAATTAAGAAATGCAGCTGTTTTGTAAGATCTCTTGTGTGTCCCTGGATGTTGTGGCACATCTTGAACTGCACTTGTAATGAGCTCTCTCTAAAGCTATTAAATCTCTTATTAAATGCATTAATCTTTTCTGCTCTTCGTCTGTCCTCGTGCATTCCTGCAGCCTCTGCTCTACACACTCCTACTTATTCCTAAGACTGGCATAGTCTAATTCTGTTTGTGGACATTGTGAACATTGCTGTATTCCACTTGTGAAGTCCTCCAGATTAGATTTGAAGGGTTGGTGGGCGCACCCTGCGGTTGTCTTTGCCCATTTACAGTATAGTATTTTAATCCAGCTACATACACCAAAAGGTGGCATATAGATAACCTGCTTTGTTTGCAAACATGTCATGCATGCTGTTTCAGTGCCATGCTTGATGATATGTTTTTATTGTTACACTCTTCCATTACAAAGGAAAAATCTACATGGGCAGATAGGATTAGTAATTTTTCTCATTTTGTCTCTACAGACAATGAGACAAAGGCAAACACAGAGAGCCCCTCCTCTGACTCAAGGAGCCAGGACATGAACGAGGACTCATGTGAGACTCAGGTCAGGGACGACCAGGGTGAAAAATCAGAGCGACTCGCCCAGGATGGCCCCTGCTCTCCAGACAACCGGAGGGGCCAGCACCTCAAAGCCGTTTTGTCTGTTGACTCGGAGGACAGCTGTAATCCCGGATCCACCTCTCTAGATTTCCCCCAAACCCCGTCTGACTCTCCAGCCTCAGAGTCTCAGAGTAAATGGACGCATCTGACGGAGTTTGAGCTGAGCGGACTCAGGACTCTGGTGGAGAAGCTGGAGTCGCTCCCTGAAAATAAGAAATGTGTTCCAGAGGGAATAGAGAACCCGCAGGCCCTGCTGGAAGACATGAAGGTAAGACACAAAAAGACGAGACAGTCACGAGTGCGCATACACAATATGCACCATTCAGTCGAAATCACAGAGTTCTCTTTCACTTTCATTTCCTTCGGTTGTCCAGCTCGTCTTGAAAGAACATGCCGATGACGACCCCAGATTAGCCATCAGTGGAGTTCCTGTGGTTTACTGGCCGAAGAAAACTATGAAGGTAAGAGTACTTCAGCTGCAGTGCGAGACCCTCTCCCTGCTTTTGCAAACAAACATTGTTCTTTATCTTTGTTTGGTGCTTGTAAATTAAGTTGATGTGCACTTGATTCTGAGTTGATCACTTAATACAACAGAAAAAGCAGCGGAATTACAGAAAGTGAGCACAAGTGAACAAACTTTGATCCATCTGTCGCTTGACTTTGCTGTGCAAGTCCACAACATAAATGGAGCCATTTTAAGTATTTTTACTTTTATGGATGTACAATCCTTATTCCAAAAAAAGTTGGGACACTGTATAAAACTTAAATAAAAAGAGAGAGATAGTTTGCTTGTCTTTTTTGACAAACACCCAATTGATATATTTAATGTTTAACTTCATTGATTTTTGTAAATATATGCTTTTTCTGAATTTGATTCCAGCAACTAAAGACTGGGAAATTTGTGGAATGCTCCCAAAACACTTGTTTGGAACATCCCACAGGTAAACAGGTTCATTGGTAACAGGTGATAGTATCATGATTGGGTATAAAAGGGGCATCCATGAAAGGCTCAGCTGCTCAAAAGCGAGGATTCACCATTTTGTGAACACATGATTTTATAAAGGACATTACTACATGGGCTCAGGAACACTTTGTAAGACTTTTTTGGAATCATGGTTGTATATTGAGACGATGGCACTTGTCATCCAGTAAAAGAGCGCAGTTTATTTTTATGACAGTAAGTGAGTGGTGATGATACAGCAACAAGCCACAAATGACTGACAGCTGAACACCAGTATTTTAATGACATTAGGTTCAGAGCTGTGTTATTAGCAGAGAAAGGGCATTTTGTATTTGAAGTGTCATGGACCCAGATTATTTCTCACTGGTCGCTGAACACTTCCATGCTTCACATGATTCCTCATTTACCTTTCAAGGGAGGAGCTTTTTCTCTTCTTACTCTTACATTTTTCTCAGTCTCCTCTTGCCCTCTCATCTCCTGCTCCAAACACTCACTGCACTCCTTCCCCAGAGCAGTAGATGTACTTATTTACATAATTTTAACTTAACAAGCTGCAGTATTGCCTAATGAAGTAATTTTTTTTTAAACTTATTTTTGCTTCCCTCTGTACACACATTCCACACACTATATTTTGCTGTCATTAAAACACTCATTTCCTCACGCTGTAGATGACATAAAACACTGTTTACTATGAGCAGACACTATATGAATCATTTTTCAGACTGGATTTCACACCTCACAGTCTCACCGCTTACATGTCTGTTGTTACACTTCAGGCTTATCCAGGGCTCAGATTGGTATCAAAGTTTATACAAACTGGTCCGAATATGTGCAGAAATGTCCAGTCACTGTGTTTACAGATTGCACGTTTTCTCAGAATTTAAAAAGGAGGTGTTCAGTCATTTTTTTCAGTCGGTGTTGACACTTAATACTGAAGTTCTGCTCATGCATGTACCTGTTATGCATCAGTATACCATACAAAATACCTCCTCAGACAAAGTCCATGGGAAATTGTGATATTTTAAGAAAATGCCTTTCGTGTCTGTGGGAGTGTGTGTCATGTCTATGGCTGTCATTTATCATTTGATTTCATCATGTCTTGAGCTGAGCAGGAGGCCATTAGAGGGTGAAAATCAAGGCTTTTACATTCATTGGCTACATGTAAAAAGACATATAATTACCTCTCCCATTTCACCTAATATCCCTAAATTATTTGATCCTTATGAAAGGATCAATATACATGTTAATGGAGTGATGCACAAATATACAGTGTTCATTTTCAGATGCTCTTTTACTTGCATTGCATTGCAATATAAAAATAAGGAGAATTAAATATATCATGGTGTCTAAATGTCTGACGTGTGTAACAGGCGGAGAAGCGTCAACAGGAGGTGGGAGGATGGGATGTGTTGTATATGAATGTATGGAAGTGTTTTCTGTTGGCTTCATGGACCCTGTGGATCACCCCCACCCGTCCCTCCAAAAGGCCAGCTGCTGGTTGTGGGGCCTCTTTGTGTTTGCCTTTTGTAATGAGATGCCATCTGGCTCTATTGGCTGTGTGGAGCCTGCTCTCCTCTCCCTGTGACACACATCATGAATATGACAGCACAGTTTCTGCATATTCTCTCCTCATTGGATAGAGGCAGACTCCCCCCAGTACATATTTTGATGCGCAGCCGCCTCCCATTGGCCAAGTGCCTCCCAACACCCATCCTCCTCTTCAGGGGGTCAATCCATATTAATGAGGCAGGCTTGTCTGTGTTTCTTACATCTGCTTGTGGTATTGTGGAGCTTTGGAGTAGGAGGGGAGGGCTGTAGGCCAGACAGTGGTAGCAGGAGTAGAAGGAGGAGGAGACTGCAGCCATGTCAGTTTGCCGTGAGCTGGACGGTGTGTGAAAAACCAGCCATGGCCATGTCGCTGAGCGCTGATGATGAGGACTACGACTCAGACTCTGAGCAGGTTAGCGCACCAAACCCCTGCAGGCGGGCATAGTGAGGCCACCAGAGGAATGCTTGTATCAGACAGAGCAGTGTGCAGCATCACAGGGCAGCGAGGAAATGGAGCTACCTTGAGAGAAATCCAATTCAGATTCAGCATACCTTGTGCTTAGTCTTTGATTTCTGCCCTTTCTTTTCTTTTTTTTTCCCTTTTTTTTATTTCTAGGATTGCTGTTTGCGTGCGTGAATCTGTGTGCATGCTTGTGTGTTTTCGTCAGGTAAAACCAGCTATTGGAGAAGGCTGTGTTTATAAAGCTCAGAGCCTCAGGGCTGCTATTGGTTGTTTCAAAGCAGAGATGCGGAGGAATGGGAATTCACGAAGATGCAGGAGATGAATCTGACATGTTTTGATTGTAAAAGCGTCAGATATGCATTTTAGAATATGAGTGACAGTCACACAGAAAACGCTCTTGTGCCAGCATTCGTTAACGAGAAAGCAGTCATTATGAAAGAGTATTTAATATTGTTGAGTGGAAGTGGCTGCGAGATCGGAGATGAGACTTGCTTACACAGCAAGAAATGTGTTCTGTTCATTTAAATATTTCTTTCAATTAGCTCCGAGCCACAGCTCCTTACATTAATTCTGTGGCTGCATATGGAGTCGACTGAGCCTCTTTTGCTCTTTAGAGGAATATCAGAAGACATGTTTACTTCTGGTTCTTCCAGTTGTGTACTGTTCTTGGTGTCCCAATTCAGCTATTTCAACATCAGAGAAATCTGCCAGTATCAAGGTTAATATGCAACATTTGTTCAAGGACATGCAGTATGTCCACGGCAGGCAAACTAACTTGCAAGGTTTTAGGTATTGTAGCCGAAAAGTCAAATATTTCCGAGCCAAACAGTTGAGCATGAACTTAATTTAGCTTCCAGAATGCCTGCTTGTACAGTAGATTCTCCAAAGCATGCCGTGCAAACTCTGGAAGGAGTTTTCTTTGATGCTGTTCAGCACTCACCTTCTGAGCAGCGATACACTCCAGAGATTTTATTAGAGCTGGTGTGTAACACTTGTTCCACTTCCTGTTTGCCATGTAAAATCTGGGGCGAACAGCACATATATTGTGTGCTCGAGCGATCACAGATGTTTAGCTTTACAGCGCGCCATCTCGAAAACTTAGCCCTCCAGGAGCCAAGTCAGTGCTTCCATATATTCCTCGACAAGACAGACAGAAAACAGAAATCCTGAATTTTAGTCAATAACTGCATATAAATGGGTTTATGTCTGTGTAGACACCACCGTGTTGTGTGTATTGCTGTGGCAACCAGCTGTTTGATTTTGATGAAACAATATATGCTGTTGTTTCTGCAGCCTGTGCTCGTTATGCGCTGTCTTCAGTGTGTGTTCAAGGCGATGTGAAGTATATCCACAGTAATTGATTTCCACTGGTCTCCACAGTAGCTCAAGAGGCTCCTCAGCAGTGTCAATGAAGTCTGCTTCTTATAACGCTCCCACCTGAATGAGCTTTGAAGAAATTACTTGTCGGTGACTTGTACAAAGAGCACACATGCATGTTGCGTGTGCTGCAAAGAGGTGTGTGTGTGTGTGTGTGTGTGTGTGTGTGTGTGTGTGTGTGTGTGTGTGTGTGTGTGTGTGTGTGTGTGCGCGCGCAACAGCCACTCCTGCTAAAAGCTGGACATATTTTCTGATCAAGATATCTTAGATATTGTTGCAAAAAAACAAAACAAAACCAAAAAAAAAAAAAAAACCCACTTGTGCTTGGGGCATAGAGCAGCTACTAAGACTGAGAGGCAGCTGATTTCTTCGGCGGTGTTGTTGTCAACCTCTCCTGTCATTTAATTCTGAGCATCAGAGGGAGATCTGCTTTAGAGATCACTCACTGAGCAGACAGAGGGAGGTTTAGAGCGGATTTAGGGGACAATATGGACAGCTTTGGGAGCTATCTTTTCATTTACCTTCTATGCTTGCAGTTTAAAGTACAGGTGTAATCAGACCGTAATGAAGGCACTGCGGGCTCTGGCCGCATGTTATTTAATGTGATATGACATTAGCAGATTGATCTGAACTGACCTGTTGTCACATGTAGGAACTGGCAAAAGCTGGGTTACAGATCCCAGCACTGTGTCTTTTTCTGGGATATTTGGTCTCATTTCAGTGTTCCTCTGGAGCAGACCTCCTGTCTGTAATCCCCATGAATACCCCCAGAATGGTCCAGCCCCCCCTCCCCGATATCTCACTCTAATCCTGTCTGGTAGCCACACATCTGACTGCCTATGTCAGTCTATTTCATTGCGTTTGTTTGAATACATTATTTTGATATGCCTAAGATTGAGCCTGCTTTCATTTTCTGTTCGAGAGTCTCATTACAGTTCTTATTGGTTACAAGTCTGTGTGTCATAGACTGTTCTGTTAGGGAATGGGACGTGGCTGTTGCTATGCTGACGCTAGGAAAAATCTGCACTGCCGATGTAACTAAAGAAATCCGATCTTCATTTCCAAGAGCTGCAGTCTTTTGCATTCCTTGTTCTTGTGTGTTTCTTCTCGGGCATTGCCACATATTTTTTTTTCACGCGGCACGCTTGGCACTATTCTGACATGTGGTTTTCATGTTGAAAGTACATTGTTGCGGTTGGGCTCTGAGCCTGAGAAGGAGCAGAATATATAAATCAAAAACAATAATGATGGGGATCAAAGGCATCTCATCTCCATTACCCAGTCCTATTAAATAGAGCACATTTAATGTGGACTGTTATAAATCAGTCTGCCTGCCCCCGAACACAGAATAATGGGTTCTAGTGATCCATGTGTGAAATGTAGCCATAAGTGCAGTTTCTCTTTGAAGTAGAAGCATGAGAGCAAGTGAAGTGCTAAATTTGGAGGATGCCTCCAGGGACATTCTTGATGTGTTTGTATTCTCCTGGATGCTGTGCTTTAACAGCCATGAAAAATGTGTGTTTATACACAACGTGTTTTGATCAGATTTGTGTTGGTGGATGTGTATTATATGTGTATGCATAAGTATGCAGGTGCTGCTGTCCTTTTAGCATGTGTCTGTGTTTGGTACTATTGACCCAGAGTTACAAAGAGCATAGAAAGGACCAGGCAGCTCCACCTCCATCCTCCATAACACTGACCCCTGCTGAGTATGAGAGAATATTTAGAGTGTTTTCTTATTATCTAACATGATTGGGAAGTGCTCATTATTGAGCCATAGCACCATTTTTAAATGAAATGCAACGTAATTCAGAACATTAGATTGAGCCTTCTTTGTACTGAAATCAGACATTTTGGTAAAAAATCACAGTTGTCACATTGATGATAGTGAGATAATGATTCTAAAGCATCTGTCTAATAATGTAAGCTTGCTGCCTTTGACTCAACATTTACTACAAATTTGCTTCACAGACTTAACAATACTACATAATATTACATTTGCCATATTCAACTGTTTTATTATAAGTAGCTTTGTATGTAGCATAACATTGCTAAATGTTATGCTACATACAAAGCACATAAAAAAAACACATATATCCTTTATCAACAAACTAATGAAAGACTTTTCATATTATTATACCAAATCAAATATCAAATCTCATTTGAGGTACTTGACACTGTATCTTCTTCATCCTTTTAGCCCCGGCCTCCCAACCGGCCGAAACCTAAGATGGCAGCTTCTCCTGCATCAGCAGTCAAGCTGTCCGCCAGTCGGGGAACATCTGGTGCCAGGAGGAGAAGGACGCGCTGTCGGAAGTGTGAGGCATGCCTGCGGACGGAGTGTGGAGAGTGCCACTTCTGCAAAGACATGAAGAAGTTTGGCGGGCCGGGCCGCATGAAGCAGTCGTGCATCATGAGGCAGTGCATCGCAGTCAGTTCATTCTTCATAATGTTCCCAGTCTTCTGATACGCACGTGGTGTTAAAGGAATAGTTTTTGGGAAATGCTCTTATTTGCTTTTTTACAGAGTTAAATTAGAGCAACGCAAAACCATTTTCATGTCTGTGTGCTGAATACGATGCTAGTGCCAGCAGGCGATTAGCTGAAGGAAACAGCTAGCATGGCTGTGTTTAAAGGTAAAAAAAATCTGCCTATCAGCGCCTCTAAAGTTCACTCATTAACATGTCATGTCTTGAAATGATTTCCAGGTGATTTCCTGGTGTTTTGTCATCACCATGAAGTTGCCAGGCAACCAACAAAGACTAAAGGAAGTCACTACACTTGGCCAAGAAATGCTTCCAGCATGTTTCCCTGTGTTGATTTCGCATTTAGTTTTTTTCTACGCCATGCTAGCTGTTTCCCTCTGCTTCCAATATTTGTGCTCAGCTGCTTTCTGGCTCTACATTTATAATTAGTGTACAGACATTACACTGCTGTCAGTTTTCTAAAAATATTTCTGAAAATCTCCAACCATTCCTTTCATGATTGCTTGATGGTTGTGGCTCATAGTAATGGCTGCAGCAGCTGTCACAGAGGAGAGAGCGACTGTTTGAGTGTTTCAGCACCACGGACAGAGACATGTAGTCAAGGAGTGAGTTTGAATCTTTCTGCAACGTGTGCTGTGTAGACAGTGAGAACGACTCAGTTTGACTGATTAGCCACTCTAAACAAGACAATGAGAGAGACTTGACATCTGTCCCAGTACCCCACACTTATGGTCTTAAGCTGTTTAGCAACTATGTCCCAGTTTTTAGGTATGCCAGTATGCTTAACCCACTCTTGATGTTCGCTTTCTGTAATGCAGCTTCAGAGCGGTACTCAGAGCTAAATACATGCCACAGTAATCACGGTCTACTGTGCCACATTAGTCCATTTGTTGTTGGTAATGCAACTTATTTGCTAACTGACAGCAATCAACCAACAAATTGGAAGTTGTTAGGTTCATCACGTATTGGATTCAGTGAGTATGATCAAATGCAAATCAGATAACAAATTCAATATAAATGATGGTGATGGCAGCATACTATGAAATACAACAATTTCAGTGATTTTGAAAGGGCAGCAGTGATTTAAGCAATTAAAGCAAACAACACCAACAAAACATATCTCATTCTACTCTATGAACTGCCTCTCACATTGATCTCAGATACGGGACTAGAATTAAGCGAATTAAGGCTCCTCACTCGCAGGAGCCATCATCAGAATTACATCACTCAGCTTGGAGTTTTTTGTTTTCAGGTTTCTTAGTTGAGTCATTTGAGTAGGCGATAACAAGCCAGCGAGCAGGGAAATGTTCTGAATCCTTGAAAAATCTGTTTTGCTTCACATTTCAGCAACAGTAGGGTCAACATACTGTTTAATCCACAGGTAGCATGAGCACAAAACAACGCAGACGGCTAACACACTTGAGTGCAGCGTTGTAACTGAACCTTAAACGAGTGGAGGCATTATGAATGAGCCGTGGGTTTGCTAGTCCGTCAATCACAGTTGTGGCCGAGAGGAATTGAAGAGGATATTGATTTGAAACGCAGCCTTACCCTCACGTCTCTCTGTGTTTCTTTGCTCCAGCCTGTCCTGCCGCACACAGCGGTGTGTCTCATCTGTGGAGAGGCAGGGAAAGAGGACACGGTGGAGGATGAGGAAGAGAAGTTTAACCTTATGCTCATGGAGTGCTCCATCTGCAATGAGATTGTCCACCCGAACTGCCTTAAGGTAAATTACTCCGTATCAATGCGTATTGAATGGTGTCACCATAAACCATGTTGTTGGAATGATTGAGCTGTTTAATAGTCTCTGGGCCGGATTTACTAAGAGATTGGCATTGTGCAAATGCACGCAGTTTTCATTGAGTTTACAGCTTCAATCTGTGTGTTTTCCAAATCTGATTTACTAAGACAGCAGCTCATTATGCAGCTCTTGGACTGAACCTCCAGACACACTCTACAAGTGCAGGAGAGCTCAGGAGCACAGTTCAGAGGCTGGATATGAGATCAGTGAGCTCAGAACAGAAAAGATCATTTAGATTACAGAATATTCACTTTGGCCAACTTCATCTGAGAAAAGCTGTTACTGTTACTCAAAATGTGGAGTGTGACGCAATAAACATGTTCATGGTAAACAAAAAAGAGATGAAGTAAAAGTTCACATGACACTGCAAACGGCACTACAACCGTTCTCATGGCTCTTATAAATCCAAACTGAGAATGCATCAACCTCTGCAAACGTGTCTCCTTTTTTTTGACTGACCCTTAAATGTGTGTGAAATGTGTCACATCTGAGCCTGAACCATCTGAAACAGGCGTGGAAGCCTTCGTAACGCTGTCCCTCTGTGCACTCCTTCTGTTCAGGTGAAAGATTCAAACGGAGTGGTCAATGACGAGCTGCCAAACTGCTGGGAGTGTCCAAAGTGCAACCACGCTGGAAAGACAGGGAAAGTAAGTATGGACTTCAGTTTGAATGTGTCTGAATCGTGAAATGATTTAACAGCTGACTGTGTCTCAGAATCTCAGGACTAGAGAAATAAAGTTGTGGGCTCTTTTTTTCTAACCTTTTGGCCTCAAAGCAAAAAAGGGGTCCAGGATTTAAGTACGCATCAAACCTCCCGGGCTCGCTACTGAAAGAACCACGCTTAAACCGGGACCTGAAAGAGGAGCCTGACCCGCCAATGATCACTACAGCAACTGTTACCGCTCTGACCGCAACATCTGCTGTGAAGAGGAAGGCAGAGCGGGAAGAATGCCCGAAGAGGAAAGAGGAAGAGCCTCCAAAGAAACGTCCGCCCCTGTTATCTCTCGATGGTACGCCCCGACCGAGGCTTGAGGACAACCCACTAAGGAAAAAGAGGAAACTCTTTGACACCAATGATGAACCTGTCCTTGTGAAAAAGAAGGTGAGGCCTCGTTATTTAACAGCTATACTGAAGAAAATGGATACAGCTACAGAAGTTCATTGAAGATTGAATCAAATCTAATGCTGAGATTTTTAACATTTTTATTTGCCTTAATTGTAAAGCTGTTAAAATGAATCACATTCTTGGCCGTTTATTTGGCATTAAGCTGGTGTTCCAGTTTTGGCTGCATTAAGCAGAAGAAACTGGTCAAAATAAAAGATTCATTTCTCAAAATTTAGTAGCCATTCAATACCTTTTCGATCATCTTGCAAATGCACCGTAGATGAGTTTCTCTACCTTTGAGTCAAGACTTAAATTGAATTTTAATGTCATCGTTTCATCAATCCATTTGGAGCCCACTGAACTGAACAAAAACCTAATAGATAAGTATAGATACAGATAGAGAGATAATTATATTCCTTCTATTCTTTCTTAGAAGAAGCTTTCAAAACCGGAGGATCCCTTGGCTCCGAAGCTGTTAGGCCAAATCAAGACAGAGAACGATCACGGTGATGAAGAAGACGACCAGGATGATCATGAAGAAGATGGATTGTCCTTGGACAGGATTCATGTAAAGGAGAAGAGTGAGTATGATGACGAGGACCAAGAAGAAGATGAGGAGGGAGAGGAAGAGGAGATGGTGAAAAAGGAGAGAGACAGTAGTGCAGAGGACAAAGCCAAAGTTCTGTTAAGTCCACTGCTGAGAACATCCGCAGCCAGAGAAAGTGACCAGTCATCCTCCAACTCTCCCAGAGCCGGACCAAGCAGCGAATCAGGAGACGCTCAGGAGAGGAGCTCTGCTCTGCTAAAGGCTCGCCATCAGCGCCGACGCCTGCCCAACAAAGAGCTCAGCAAAGAGTTCAACCAGGAGATTCCCAAGACAGAGGACTGCCTGTCCAACCAGAACCACGCGTCAGTGAAGACGGAGGACGGCCCAGCCAATCACAACCGACGACCACTGAAGAATGAGGACTCCGTGGCCAATCAGAACCGTAAACCACTAAAAACAGAGGACTCAACCACTAATCAGAGCCGCAGGACCCTTAAGATGGAGGAAGGTCTGGCCAATCAAAACAGACGGCCACTGAAAACGGAGGACAGCCTGGCCAATCAAAACCACAGGCCTGTAAAATCAGAGCCCGAGAACGACGTGGATGACCAAAAGCCGAGGTGGCCTCTTAATAATGGCAGCAGCGACCTGGGTGACTGGCTGCGACACAGGGGGCGGGAGGTGAACGAAACGCCGCGTGGTTTCTCGCCCCTCAGCTGGAACAGAGGCACGCAAATCACATCAATATGCCCCCGTCCACTCCCCTGCCGGTCGCCGCCAAAATGCATCCAAATGGAACGCCACGTGATCCGGCCCCCTCCCATCAGCCCCCCGCCCGACCGACTGCCGCTGAACGACGGCGAAGCGCACGTGATGCGCCGAGAGATGTGGATGACGGTTTTCAGTCACCTGACTCACAGAGATCTTTGTGTCTGCATGCGTGTGTGCAGGACCTGGAACAGATGGTGAGTACGAGATGAAAACCACGTCTTCACACACCCTTCGACGCTCAGCGGCCCTCTGCAAATATCTGCCGTGTGTCTCACCAGGTGCTGCGACAAGAGGCTTTGGAAGCACATCAATCTGAACCGCTGCAAGTCCATCACACCTCTCATGCTGAGCGGCATCATCCGGAGACAGCCAGCAGCGCTGGACCTCAGCTGGACCAACATCTCCAAGAAACAGCTCAGCTGGCTCATCAACAGACTGCCAGGTAGATGCATTCACCCAGCTAAAGGCTGCACTGTGTTTTTTTTTTATGAAGGCCAATAAATGAGATAAAGTACATTTTTTGGAGGGAAATGAGCGCTCACTACATGATTCCAATAACTTTGATTGACAGGATGAGCTGTTATGAGAAATATAAATGGAGTCTTATTAAAAGGAGAATTCCAGTTTACTTCTTGGTGGATTATTTATAATTTACCCATACATTTAACCATATTATGTAAAATAAATGTAAGTTCTCCAAACTGAATAAATGTCTTGTATTTGCCCAGATGAAGACTGCTAACGTGCATGCACTAGATGACTCTTTCAGGTATTGATAGAAAGTGTGTTTATGTAACGTGCAGTTTTTAATAGGTTTGAATTTCTATATGTTCCCATATGGCTCCTCCATCTGGATAATTGTATCTCCAGAGGCTCCTGCATTGAGATGTTTTACTTTCTTTGTTACTTATAAATGTCTTTGCTGGATCGCTCAGCTAATTAGATAAAATTACTCTGTGTTGGTTTATTTTGTAACCTCAGATTAACTAAAACTCTGGAGATGGAAAAGCTGAAAAATAGGGCACATCTCGTCAACAGACAGAATGCGAGTCTGCAGTATATTTAGCTTGCCGTGTCGATGCTTGTGGGCCACACAGAAGATCGGCGTTTTGAAGCTTCATTTAAAACAGGAGGTTTCTGGATGTTCTTGCCGTCCGCTGCAGGTCTGCGCGTGCTGCTGTTGTCAGGGTGCTCCTGGGTGGCGGTCTCTGCTCTTTGCACCTCCAGCTGTCCTCTGCTGCGAACTCTGGATGTTCAGTGGGTCGAGGGACTGAAAGATGCCCAGATGCGGGACCTTCTGTCGCCTCCTACAGATAACAGGCCAGGTACCACCCTGACACACACACACACACACACACACACACACACACACACACTCTATCTAAACAGCTTGAGGTTTAAGTGGCTGAATGACTGAGCATGACCGTGCAGTAAAAGGAAATTAGTGAGAGGAGTGCTTTGCTTTGTGGCTTTTCACCTTAACTGCTGTCAAATCTAAACGCATTTAAAGCGACTGGATTGGTCCACAGTGGTTATATATCGACTCTGAGCTGCCAACTTATCAGCTGACGAGCACATAAACTTAAAGAAAGGCTCTCTTTTTTTCTAATTGTTGACAAGTCCCATGAAAAGACCAAAACTGTCAATGCAGTCCCAAACACAAAGGTTCCCACTGAAGAGATAAATCTTTAATGGCTTTCAGATTCATAGTTTCATGTTTAAAAATGGCTGAAGAATTTCCTAAAACAGTTTTGAGCAAAAGTTACTCAACCAGGAGTCAGTAGTGTATTTGTTTGGGGTTATTTTCAGCCACGGATTAATACACAATTAGTCCTCAAGTGATTATTTTCAGCAGCAGGACGGTGTATGTGGGATTAACTCAAAATAAACTACAGTGCCCATGTCTGTCATAATGAGGGAACATGTGAACAGTGCAGCAGTGTGGCTCATTAATGTGTTTTTCAACAGTGGAGAAATACACTGAGAAATAAGCTCTGGATACTCAGCATTTCTTTTCATGGGATTTGTTGATTTCACCTTTCATTTCAAATATAGTGAAATAAACAGAAAACAGCGCCTCTCCCATGAGGCCAGTTCATATGTTCAGACATACTTGTGATACACATTCTCCGATTCTTCCCCCATGCCTCTGTTAATCTTCTTCCCCCTTTATAGGTCAGCTAGACAACAGGAGCAAGCTGCGTAATGTGGAGGACCTGCGTCTGGCGGGCTTGGACATCACCGACACGTCTCTGCGCCTCATCATTCGTTACATGCCCTCGTTGTCCAAGCTGGACCTCAGCTACTGCAACCACGTCACCGACCAGTCCGTCAACATCCTGACGGCTGCCGGGACGACCACCAGAGACTCGCTCACTGACATCAACTTGTCAGGTAGGAGCCTGTCTTTGTTGGCTGTAAGTCTGCCTGCATTTGACTGGCTCCCCCTAATGGTTCAATTTTGAATTTATCAGACGCATTGAATTATTAGATCTGTCCAAGGTGGATTATATTTTATCCTAATTTATACACAATGTAAATAAAATCTGAAGTGAAGTTAAAGGACCATACTGGTGTTTTTGCATGTTTATCCTCATTAACCGCAATTAATATGTACTGCTGCAGAACATTCTTAAAAATACATGCTTAGTTTGACATTGATGTCCTACCTTACAGACAGTGACTGGTTTTAGTTCACAGATGTGCAATGCAGTACAGTTTAGCCTTTGTCAAAAGCTGGCAGTGGGAAATGATTTCTAAACTGACCCTGAAGCCAAAGTTTGCCCGGAAGTCACTATAAAAACATACTATAAAGCTAAAACACCTCCATTTGTATGTGGGGAAAGTACACTCGTTTATGGGGCACAGCTTGGTTAAACTAATGTAGTCTTATACAACAAACACACGGGCGCTCTAATGCTGTTTTTATGTAAACTGTTTGAGAGCGGCTGCAGATTGTGGTGCTGTTTCTTGTTCTATCAGAGGCATGAAATGATATAGGAATTGTGGAATCAATTTTTATAGAATTTCATGCCGTTTCTTGCAAAGTGCACAAATGTAATCTTATCTTCATCTTACACTCGTCTCTCTGGAATACCATTATACGCTAGAAGCAGTGGATCAATGGGCCGTTATGGAAAAACAGCTGAGAGGCAAATGCAGTTTGGCTTTCTGTCAGAGTCTACACATTTATCCTGAAAACACTGCTTGCCGTAATGAGGCCTTTTGGATTCCACGTCCTAGAATATCCTAAGGGGTTAATTAATCCATGTGTGTCATTGCTTATGTCAGTGCAGGTGACCTGTTACACGTCATTTGTTCTTTTTCTTCTAACCTCATTTCTCCCTGCAGTCTGTAACAGGGTCACGGACCAGTCGCTGACCTATTTCAAGCGCTGTGGAAGCATATGTCACATCGACCTGCGATACTGCAAACAGGTGACCAAGGAGGGATGCGACCAATTCATCGCAGAGATGTCCGTCAGCGTGCAGTTTGAACTGATAGAAGAGAAACTGCTGCAAAAGATCAGTTAGGAAGAGGAATATGGAAAAGACTGTGTGACTTTCACAAGTGGTAAAACTACTGTCCACATGGAGGCAGCAGACGACCGCGTGCTCGAGGGGGACGGCGCTGCGTTTCATGGCGGCTGTGTCCGTGAAGCGGATGTTAAGGGAAGCTGTGCTGCTCAGCCAGAATGTAAAAATGGAAATCTTATCCCGTGAAGGCAATATTGCAAAAATGTTTTTGTTGTTGTTTGCACCTCTTTATAAGTTATTTATTTCTTTATATTGATCGTTTGTGTACTGTATCATGATTATCTTGGTGTTTATAGACTATTTTTTGTTCCAATGCAAAGTTTATTGCATTATAGAGTAATATTTTTGTATCAGAAAGTGTTTCATACATTTATGTGCAGTATTGATTGCACCACTGTACGGTATCATACCATTGAAACTGATAATCAATTACTGTTAAGTTCTGTGTTGTTGAGAGGCAAAAGTCTAATGATTTGTTGCCAAACTGTAGGATGGTGGCTTGTGTTTGTGAGGGTGTTTTTTATATTTTATTATATATGTGTCAGTGCCCTTTTTCTGATGAGAGGTACTGTGCATTTTGTGGTAACACGTTATATTAATGTTCACATATTCACCATTAACTAGTTGCTTATTAGCATGCAAATTAGGAGCATGTTGGCTCTTTATCAGTTATTATAAAGCACTTATTAATGCCTTGTTCTGCATGACCATATCCGACATCTACAAGGGCATTAACAGAGTTTTCCCTCAATAATCTCCTAATTACTTCTTATTGTTAGTAAGTAAGGAAGTTGTTGTACATTAATTAGTCCTAATAGCCTAACCGTAATCCCCCCAGAAGAAGGCATTAAGCAGTGCTTTACTATGAGTAATAAAGAGCCAACATACAACTAATATGCATGTTAATAAGCAGCTAGGTGATGAGGCATATGTGCACCTTAATATGAAGAGAGTTCCATTTTGTTTTCCATATGATACCACGTCCCTTTGGATGAGATATGTAGAGGAAAAGCTTAAAGTTATTTGCACTGATACAGTAAATATGAATACATGGATGTATTCACACATACACTATACAGTGTACAGTGTATAAAGCATATTTTTTCAACACTAAAAATGTTCTGCTAATTCTACTAACAGCTTCTCGTGAAGCCGCGTACCAGCGTCTTTGCCGGTCTTCATCACTCCTAAGTATTTTCGGCGCTTTGTGGAAGGAAGCGTTTCAGCTCTGCATGCAGCAAAGAAACATGTTTACACCGCAGTCAGTAGATTAATAACCGTTACACAGTATAACATCTGACTGTCTTCAGCTGAACTCCATATGATTACAAATAATAAGCCTCAGTGCTGAATCGTGCAAGAAACAAAGAATCGGCGACGTCCAGGAATGGGATGTTACATTTGCATAAATCTTTCTCCCACATGATCGAAGCAACAAGTGTAACTCAGGTGGAGCGTGGAATGAAAAATGAAAAAAGACAAAAGCTATCTATTTCTATTTCATGACCCCCAGATATGTGAGCGTAGCATAGAGATGCATTCTGTTTTATTTAATATATAATAAGCCAGTATCAGTAAATCAGTCCAGTCAATCCACGTCCATCTCCAGACACGAGCCTCAAATGAGATCAAATACACAATATACAGTGTTATGTATGAGATATGACCATAAGCTCTATGTGTACATGTCATATAGCCTAATGAAGCTGCAAACACACTGATCCTGAAAGATTTGTGCAAATGTATACATGAAAATGGACTTTGTTTGTTCTTTCGTCTTAGAGATTCCACAGACGTTCATTAACACTGGTTGTTTTCTTTGAAATTATTTCTTAAAAGTTTAATTTTTTCTGTCTTTTGAGGTTAAACATCTAAAGATAAAGCACATTGCGACCTACGGCATCAGTCAGTAGCATTTTGTGTTGTTGTGGCGCATTTATTCATCATCATAGTGTTTAAAGTTGTATAAAAATTGCAAATGTTTCTATCAGAAGTTGCCTAAAAACGTTCAGACCCGACAGTTTAATGGTTTCCTAGGTTTCCGTTTTTTTCTCGAAAGCTAAACTTTTTTAGAAATAAAGTCTTCAAAGGTTTTTGTGTAACTTTTAAATAGCACTTGATATGGTTCAGTGGATGGTTTACATTTAATTCTTATTTTTTTTTAATAATCAACCATATTTCCATTTAAGATTTTAGTACGTCACTGTAAATGTTCAGTCTGTACATAATGTACATGTAAAGCCTCTAGGAAAAATTAAGTCAACCTTTGAGATATTAAATTCATTTTAAATACTGAGCTGTGTGTGCAAACATGATTTTGTATTCATCCTGGAATATTGCTGTTATTAGGTTTGTATCATTTGTGAGTGAAAATCCACCATAATCCAATCATTAAATTGGCCGTAAGTGAAGAAAATCAAGCTTAATGTATGACTGATTACAAAATGAAGAGCAGGGTTTTACCTTCTGGTTTGTAGTACTGCATTTTATTGAATCTAATAAATCATCTTCTCTTGTTTACCAAAATAAAAAGGTTCAAAATTCCAAAATATAAAGATCCAGGATTATGAGTGCTCATGATATCCTCCTATTCTGATAATACTGTAGCTGCCCATGAATGACATCTTTGAGAAACAGCAGCATCCACAAACAGACTTACAGGGTTTGTTACAGTGCACGGTGTCAGTGGCGGTTTTGGATCTGAAGCAGACGACGACAAAAAGTGCTGGAGAGCGAGACCATGACTGACGCAGCTTTAATGGTGAGAGAGGGACACGGTCAGAGCACTGAGGGACTCGTCTGAGCAAAACCAGCAGAAATACATTCTGAAAAAACGGTTTATTTAATTTTTAAACCTCCGCAATAAGTAGAGTTTTAAATCATGTCGTCTCCCAAGTAAATGGAAAAATATACATTTAACGACTTATCAGTAAACAACAATATAAGCTATCTATGCGATTCCATTAACAGCTTCTTTTTTCTTAAACATACCACAGGCATACTGTACACACAGATATTTTAGTGACATCTGAGTTAACTGGATCTCATGACAAGAAAACAAAGTGTTTCGTTTGCATAACAGGTTAAAGTAAACCAGGCCTCCTCTCCCTCTCACTGTGCGGTGGACATTTGGAAGGACGCCTCGACAACATGACAGAAAAGGTACGTTGATGTTACACTCAGAGACGAGGAAGTAGCACCTGTTACCTACCTAAGACACGTTAACGGACAACACAATCAAAGAAAGACACTTGGTAGACTTGGAAACTAAATGGTATTGCTTGGTGGAAGTTGTTTTAAAGTAAAGAGGAACGAGTCTTTAAAACGTAGATAAAAAGAGCACGAAAAAAATCCAAACTCAAGGTCCGCTTGAGCTTCCTCTGGCGCGTTCAGCTTGGTCTTCCTAAAGAGAAGGATGGGGTCATTCACGTGATCAATGTAGCTAAAGTGATGACCCGTCTCAATGACAACTGAGCACCTGCTGATGAAGCCTGTGAAATAGGGCTGAAAGCTCAGGAAAAATCTTGCGAGCGGGCCTTGAGTTGAGATTTTTCTTTTCTTCTTTAGTCAAGCTGCTGTCTCAAAGGTGACGAATGAACCTTCACGCTCCGTAACAGGAATGTAGTGCAGCACGTGGCGCAACCACGCGGCGGTTTTACTCTGCATGTCCTCAGCAGAAATCACTTTACATGAAAGACACAGCAAGTGTTCAGATGTTTACGCTTTGTTTCCTAAAAGTCATCTGAGAGAACTGAAAGAGGAGTAAACTATCACACCAAGCTTGCTGGTTATGGGATGCATATACTGTGAAATCTTTAACCAAATACCGATCGAAGGCATGACGTTTGGCACCTTACACCCTCCTGCGCGTGTGACGAGATGACTCGGTGCACGTGGTGTTCGGATCATCGAATAAACATTTTCTAAAAACACACGTAAGTCTCTGTTTTTTTCTCATATTGCACATCCTAAAGAACACTGAGGGAGATGACACGCTGTCGTGTGGCATGACTGTGTAAACCATATTGACTCTAACCCTGGGATCTTATATTTTTCATCAAACAGCTTCTCTCCACTCCACAGAACAACCCCATCCACTTCAAGGACCCGTGGGACCAGCTCCTCTCCTCTCCTGTGAGTAAAATCTAAACAGAGAATAGAGAGTAGAAAGTGATGACGGGGAGTTTCTGCTGTGTGTTTAACAGACCAAAGACAGACAGAGTGAGCATCCCGGTGCAGCTGATGACGGTCCACCAGGAGGAGAAGAGGGACTGGAACATAAGTTAGTAAAGGAGGAGGGGGGGGGGGGCAAATGGTGGTAGGCAAGAGGCAACAGTCTGGTTTCAAAGACCGGGGAGTTGCTCGCGCCTGCTGCAGCATTAAGCCCTGCGAGACGTCATGCACGGCAGCTCATCCTCAGTGATAAATTCAGGGCTCGGGCCTCGTGCACGCCTGAGGGCTGCTCCGATGCGCACACGCAGAGTTTTAAGACTTGAAGACGTGCACGGCCCGCACTACGTACTGCCTGCAGATGGGGCACTCGCTCATCCTCTTGCCACATTTGGTGCAGGTTACCATGTGACCACATTCCAGCAGCACGCAGTCGATGATGGCGTCCATGCAGATGCGACACAAGTTTTCATCAGCCGCCAGCTGAGCTTTGACACCATCTGTGGATGGAAATATGAAAGGTTATTTTTCAGTTACGATGGTTCTCTTGCAGGTTCATTAAACTATATGGAACGCAACCAACATCACCACATCAACCCAGATGTTCCAGAAAAGTTTGGATGCTGCGTAAAACATAAATAAAAACAGAATGCAGTCATCTGCAAAGAACGGCTTTACAATACCCATGTAGCCCATGTTGTGAATTTCCCTTGGGGATGAATAAAGTATCTATCTATCTATCTATCTATCTATCTATCTATCTATCTATCTATCTATCTATCTATCTATCTATCTATCTATCTATCTATCTATCTATCTATCTATCTATCTATCTATCTATCTATCTCCTTTACACAATCATGTGTTCACAAAGTGGTGAACCTCGCTCCATCCTTGCTTGTGATTGACTGAGCCTTTCCAATGAACCTGTTTACCTGTGGAATGATCCAATCAGGTTTTATTTATGTTTTACACAGCGTCCAGACTTTTTTGGAGTCAGGGTTGTAATGCCACTACGCTCCAGCAGGTTTTACTTACATCAGTATCAAAGTCTGTAATAAATATTTTTTCCACAAATTCAACGCCTGTTATGCAGAACTACTTTGCTCATGTTCAGTTTAGTTGTACGTGTGAAGTGTCTGTCCTGAAGTGGTGATCAGTTAGCGGTCACATAGGTAGTTTCATTGAGAACTAGTTTATCTGATCGCCACTGACAACTGAAATAAAGCCCAAGGTAAGTGCGTAAGGCCCATTGTGGGACTGTGGTAGTTAACAAAAATAAGTTTATGTTTACTTGAGTTTTAGTTTTAGTATTAGTCAGATCTTTTTAAAAAGCACTGATTCTAACACAGAATAAACATATTTGTCCTTCAATAACATGGAAAAGAAACATTTGCAACCACGTTCAATGTTTACAATAACTGATCTGTTGCTTTTATTGTAATTTGGAGCGACCCAATAAACCAAATAAACCAGTCCCAAATCATGCTAGGGCTCAGGCTCAAACGTCTGATTGCTGACTGATAGCTCTCAGACCTCAATCTGGCTCCTGCTGCTCACAACGGGGGAAAAGTCAATCCGTCTGCAGCCTCTCTGCCTCGCCCCTGCATGTCTGACTATTAAGTGGGCTAATACGATCTTCAAGCCCTTTATGTCCACAATGAGCCTCTAGGAAGCCTGACAGTGTAATTACACCTGATGGAGACATACTGCCACTGAAGTAATATGATGGCTCATCATGAGGTAAAAGCAGAGAGAGTGCATTAATGACAGCTGCCCTTCAGAATAAAACGAGATGATGCACACTGGAAATGAAACGGGAGCGACAGAAGGAGGAGACACTGAATCAGGCAGGAGATAATGACTCAAATGACCATAATATGATAATATGAAGGATGATATAAAAGATCAAGTGGGTAAAAATGCTGCAGCATGCCTTTACTGTTCACTGCTATCAGGTGATTGGTGCTATGTACATTATGAGCTCATGGAGGAGATGGAAAGGGTGCTGTGAAGTGGCATTTTATGCAAACATCTTACCTCCAACTCCACTGTTGCAGAGAGGTGGAGGATATGCAACCACTTGTATCGATAAGAATGGGCAGTAATAAAGAAAATCTTTTAGTTTTGAAAATAGGGAATTTAATGAATTTAACATGTGACTGTTTTCAGCACTGAAATCACACAACTGACGGGAGCTACTTGAATTTACATGTAGATTTTTTTGTTAATATTAGTGCTCACATTAAAAGGCAACATCATATTTTAAATCTGGGAAATATGCTGATCAAACAATAATAATTACCTGCAGTTATGCTCACATTTTCCACTAAAAGAAAAGGAGAAAAAAAGGATATTTTTTCATCATGCAGAACATGGAAATCTATATTTGGATGCAAACATAAAAAAAATAAAGTCAGAAATTCTTACTGGACTTTCTGTTCTGCTGATCTTCTCTGTAGAGTCGGTGCACTCGCTCCAGCAGCTCCCACTTCTCGCAGCAGCCAGAGTAATTGACAAAGTTCCTGGCAAGAATCTCTTTCAGCTGGCGGACGGAGAGGTTTTCAATCGCCTCTTCATTGTCCAGATCAGACAGCGAGGCCCTGATCCTCCTCTGTGTCGCTGGACTGACCTACAATCCGCAGAGGACACACAGAGCTGCGGTCACCGCGTTCCCTGAAAGCCTCGTCACTCCACAATCATCTCTGTTCCTCCAGTAAAAACACCTTTTAGTGCCATAAATACGCGAAACAAATCTGTGTTTTACCTCTATCATGTTTTCAGTGGGCTCCAGGTTCAAGAGAGACGCTGTTGGAGTGTCCTCATGCTCCTGTTTGAGTACAAACACACAGAATTTCATTTAAATGAATTTAAATTCTCATGACAGCATTTCACTCGCCCAGCAGTGAACGATATGCACGCAGCCGGAGCGTTTAAAAGAACCGTCACCAAACCTCCTGACTGCAGATTTGAGGCAGCAGAACTGACAAAAAAGACACTAACTGATCCACGTTTGTTGCATACGAGCAGAAACACCTGAGTTTTCAGCTCTGATTCTCTATTTTCATCCTTTTTCAATCTCATTTTTATTATTATAATCATCTTTTTTACTCTCCATCTCATTTTACATTCATTTTCTGCCCATTCTATCTTTTTTATGTGAAGCACTTGCATGTGGTTTCTTTGCTGTAAAGCACTTCCAGCTAATATTCTTGTATGAAAGGCGTGCCAGGCATGTCCAAACTATTCCACAAAGGGCAGTGTGGCTGCAGGTTCTTCCTCCAACCAATCAAGAGGATGCAGTCTGACCAATCAGCTGTCTGAAGACTGAGATCAGCTGATGAAATGAGTCAAGTCTGGTGTGCTGCTGCTTGGTTGGAAAGAAAACTTTCAGCCACTCGGCCCTTTGTGGAATAGTTTGGACATGCCTGCATACCAATAAAGTTTACTCTTATCACTGTTTCTCATTAACAGGATGATCAGTGTTGATCACATCTCCTACACTCCTCAACACGATCCCAAAACATGCTGATTCCAACTTCATCTACCTGCATCTAACTATCAAAAAAGAAAAAAAAAATGACTTCACAACTCTCTGTGATCTCATTCTTTAAATTGCAGCTGTTCAGATCTCTAATGAAAGTCAGAGATGTTTAAATACTGACTTGACTACTCCTAACTCAGCGGTTAATTATTCTCTTTGAAGGCGGAGGTCAGGCGTTTGCTGGATGAAAGGAGAATAAATGGAGCTACAGAATAGCGCAGACACAGCTTGGTGTGAGTGCACCGCTCTGTATTATCTCAGCCATTTATGCGCCTTGAAGAGAAGATATCGTCTCTTTATTCTCTTATCTGCTTGACAAAAGAGAGCTTGTGAAGGGCTGAAATGAGCTCAGACTGCGTGATATCACGCTGTCTGTTTCTGTACTGTAAAAAGTAAAAACCTCTGTGCTTCGGCACATTCCAGCAGACCACCATCTTCCTCTGTTGGAGATGTGTTAATAATGTATCCGTCAGCATCGCGGTGCGAGACGCCCGCTCTCGCCCAGACATCGTGCTTTTGCTCGGGCTAGACTCCTCGGAGACCAAAACAGGAGCAGCAGGCCCGACACACACGGAGTGCCAAACCTCTCCGGAGCACAAAGTTTCTTTGACTCAATGTTGAATTTCATTCAGCCATTTCAAACATGGGAAAGTATTAGAAAGCACTCAGTGAGGCTGCACAAGCTGCTAAATCTACTTCAATAATAGAAAATGTTTCATCTGCATGAAAATACCCACAGAGACACACAGTCAGGGGTTACATGTGGCAGATTTCTTTCCTTGTGGTCCAGCAGGTCATCTGTAGAGAATGACTTCACACCAAATATCATTAAAATCTGTCTGCCACATGTTTGAGAGATCCAGCTGGGAAAAGGAAACGGTATAATGAAGAGTGCTATAAATGTTTCAGGTTTTTATAAATCATAGAAGAGGCAAAAAGTTAATTACACCTGCTGGAGTTTGTATTAAAATATTTCCTACACACTGTTCAATAAAGTAATAAAACCCTATTTCAGGAAGATTATACGTTATTTTTCCTTATCCAGTAATCTTGTTAATAAGCATTTGCATATTAAAAGATTAATCAAGGTTTCAAGGTAACTGATCCGAATCCAAAATACTAATTAGCTGCATATTTTAGCTAGCTATCTATTTTTCATCTGGAGCTGACGAGAGACGTGGCTGCCACAGCAGTATCCCAAACGCTTATTCAGATTCCACCAAACCATGTTCAACAAAGACGATGCTGCATGTCTTCGTTCAGTTGACTCCACTTGAGAAAACGCATACGTATATATAAGTAAGGCTGTAAACATAAATAACCACAAAGCATTTTAAAGCCTGCATGTGCCACAAACTACGAGGAGAAAAAAGAGATTATCTGTGGTGGGGTGGCGAGAGGAGGGATGTACTGTCGTGTCTCTGTTGTTTGGCTGCAGCTGTGACGCTGTGGGGAGCTCTCAACCTGTGCGCTTGTTACATAACAGACTCCAACAGACTCAGCCTATGTAACCGACCTAAAAAAGGCAAAGGGCTTAAGCTGCGTCGCTGGCTGGTCTGAGGGCTGCACACACACACACACCACACACACAAACACGCAGCTAACACAGCTGTTTCCAGCTGTCACGTGCACATCCTGCTGAACACTGGAGCGGCCTGTTAATCTGAGCTTTTTCAGCATCAATGGAGGGAAAAAAAATCCACGGAAATGTGGTAGATTTTCAGGGAGAAACGAAGAACCACGAGGCCACAAAAACAGCACAAAGGGAAGAGTGAAGCATGACACACAAAGAAGAAAATAATCTCAAGATATGCACGAGAGGGTGTCTGTTTGCCGGGGAGTTGAAAGGAAGAAGTCTTCTCCTGACTTAAAACATCCACACTGACACTTATAAATAAGCTGATTTCACCTTTGAAATTAATTATCGTGGATAGAATGAGGACAGATGTGAAAGAAGTATGGCGTATGTAAATGAGCGAATGGATGTTTGTGTGTGTGTGTGTGTGTGTGGCTGCACAGTACACAGCGTCAGCTCTGCGTGCAGACACGCATCAAGCGTCAGCTGTGTGTTTTCCTGCGTGCACGCACAAACCTGGCTGGTGGTCCCTGAGCTGTCACTTGGGCTGAGCACTTCTCCCTGAGAGGCGGAGAGGACCGACTGTTCAGAGGTGGAGCGCGTGGCGGATGGGGGTGAGGCGGCACGTGAGTGGGGGAGTGAGTGCAGACTGTCTGTGTCCTCTCCCCCTTCATCTTCTTCCTCCTCCTCCTCCTCTTCCTCGTGTGTGTCCTCTCCTTCTTCTTCTTCTTCTTCTTCTTCCTCCTCCTCCTCGTCCTCCTCCAGCACTGGTCTCTGGGTTTCCCTCGTCCCCTGATGACAGAGCACCAGGTCCACCAGGTCCTCTTTCTCCCTGCATGTGTCGGTGGGGATGTTGCGCAGCAGCAGGTACTGGCGCAGGTCTTTCACTCGGAGCTGCATGAGCCGCGGCCTCTGGAAGGCTGTGCCGCGCAGCAGGTGGCAGGTCGTGCAGCAGCGCAGGTTCTCCTGCAGCACCGAGCACAGGGCGCAAAAACTCTTCTTACAATCGCAGCAGATGTGCTGTTGGAGAGAGGAGAGATTCAAAGACAGACGGGAGGTGATCAGCTATTCCGTTTCTTCTGACTGAAGAAACCAAACATTTTCAATGGCATCGTTTAAGAAACTCTATTTTTCATCATTTCTAAATAGGCCCTCAAGTCTGACTGCTGTTTGCATATTAAACATTTATCCTGCTTGTCACTTTTGATGAATAAATTAACCGAGTGAAAAAAAAAAAAAAAACTCAGAAAAATGGGCTAAATGATAGAACTGAAGTCACTGAAGCTGCTGTTTGTACAAATGAGTCACGTTGTTTTTGTTTGCATGAGAATAATCCATAAATACCTGATTACACTTGCAGTATACTATTGAGTAGGGCAGTAATTCATATTGTGATAACATTACCGTATTTTGTCAGCAATTTGCAAAATTATTTTGCATTTTAAATCTGATTTTAGAAAATTGTACTTTGCCGGGTAGCTTTTCACACACAAGGAATCTATCTTGTTTTTTTAACAAAGGAAGAGAAAATAAAGTAGTAATTAAGAGAAAGTAAAATATAAAAACATCTACATTATAACTGTTTATAAAAATGAAGTTGGAGCTGTGCAGTTCTGTGCAGGAATGCGTAAAATATTGACCAAAGACAGCGATTTAAAAATTAAATTAAGATAAATAAATCAGTCCAGTCAATAAGGAATATGGGGCAAAAGAGCCAAACATTTGCATGCTCCAGCCTCTGAAATGTGAGGACTTGCTGCTTTTTGCTGCTTGAAATCAGTGAAAATGTAACATTTGGGGGTTTTGGAGAGTAAGTTAAACACAACAAGCAATCTGAAGGTGTCACCTTGGAAAATTACGATGGGAATGTCAACTGGATCCCAAACAGCAATATTGTTAATGATGTTTTTCTTGGAGTCAGCCCTCTTTAAGCGTATCCCCATGACAGAGAGAAACCACATAAACAAAGCTCCACCTGAAATAGTGGCTCACACGCTGAGAAAGAGTAAAGAAAGGAGAAATAAACTCAGTGTAGCTCCTGGTGATGTTTGACATTTTACTGGCTGAACACTGTCTCCGGATACAGAGCCGCTGAGTAGATTGACACTTCAAATGTGCAGAAAAGCAGGTCGGCCATGGCTGTAAACATTTTCTTATCACTTGTGCACAAATGTGCTCTGGTCTACCAGAAGCACATTTCCACTGCAACAGATTCTTTCCCTCTATCATTTGCTGTTAATCCCCCGGCGTGTCTTTTTTCATCCTATGAAAATATCACGCTGACACACAAATGTGTGTGTCCAGGGAGTCAGAGAGGCAACTGGTGTGTGTGTGTGTGGATGATGATAGAGCGACGTGAAGCGGCGAGCAGAGAGGACGCCGGGCACTGCAGCGTTTTCATCAGCGTCTGACTGCCAGACAGATACACTCTGCCATTAAACTCTGACATGTTCAGCTGTGCACAGACCCTGGAAATGCCAGCATGAATACGTACGCTGGATGTTCTTAAAGGGCCATGCCAGTGCGTTTGCATTAGCAGGCTGTGTCTAATCTACAAGGCTGGCATCCGCTTTTTAAGTCAACTTACAACTTCAGGCAGAGGTGGAGCTCGTTTTAACTACTTTATATACAGTCGGGTGGTTTACTTACTTACTAACATTCAGGCCCCCTTCACACAAATTTCTAAAATATACACTATTGTTCAAAAGTTTAGAACTGCCCGTCACACCAGCTTGATTCGCTGCAGTCAGATGGCTGAAAGGACTACTCTGTGCTTCTGAATGGTCTTTCATGCTTTTAGGTTGTAAAAAATCCTCTGTTTTGTGCATGGAAGACAAAACGCTGTACAATGGTTCAACCAGAGTGACAACTGAAAGGGTAGAAGGAGACAAAGATACCTCAGAGTAACAGTTAAAAAAGGAAATAAGAAACGACCTGTTATTGGTGAAAGAAACTGAAAGCTAAGCATCAAAATCTGCGCAGATTTGAGTAGAAAAAAGTCAGTGTTTTATGGACTGGCACAGTTTAAACCCGTTCAATCTAACCACTGAGTAGACTGCAGACGCACCGTCGTGCTTCAACAATGAGCAATTAATTATTCATGTTTTGAGGCCAAATGTATTTCAAATGTAAATAATACATTTTGCATCTGAATTAGATGGTTTTCATCTCCGTTAAAATTGCCATTATTGCAGGACAGAAGAAAAACATCAATATAAAAGATGAATCCAAGCTATGTGTATGTATGTATGCATGCTGCATGTATGCATGTACGCGAGTTTGGTTTCAGTACAGAGTAATTCACAAGCTTATCATATGTTTTTTTAAGCAAAATCTTCTGAAAGGTAGTAGTTGACGACTATAGTTGACAGATAATGTAATGCAGAGGAGGTGTAAAGTACAAGTACCTCAAAATTGTACTTCAGCACATCACTTCAGTAAATTTACTTTCCACTACTGACTTCAGGACGTGTCAGTTTCCATTCAGTGCAGCATGAAAATCAGCTTTAAATTTGTTTCAAACTAGTTCTCCATCACAGTGAACAACATGGCATCTTAACATTTGCTACATGATATAAATATAATCATCTTCTACCAGCCTGTGGTGACTTAATTCAGCCTGTTTACTGCCTGTTATTCTCTTCTGATGACAGGGCATTGCTGTAAAATAACATAACGCATGCTCAGCTGACCTACTCTACATAAATAAAGACAAAACCAAATGCTGTAAATCATAATATATGAATAAATTAAATCACACTCCTTATATTTCAGTGTGAAACAAATCAATGTTGTTTTGGAGGCTTTTATGGATGTCAGTGTTTCCTTGAATGCACCGCAGAGTCCCGGCTCACAAGTGCACGCGATGATTACATAATTCAGACATTACAAAAAAAAAAAAAAGCTGACTGCATGTTGACTGTGAAGGATTACTCAGCCAAGTCTACAGTCTCTGCAAGATGATTTTTACATAGAGCCGACATGAAGGGAAACCAAGCCGCCGGTCGGCAGTCATGTCATGAACAGTGAGTAAGATTTCTGTTTAAAAGGCTAAAAGATGCAAACCCCACTGATGTCTTTTGATATAAATTTCTCTTACTGTCTCCGACCACCGTCACATCAAACCAGTTTTCTAGCACCAAACTCATCACCACCGCTAACTGCTGTCATCACTGCCTCCGCTCTTGCTCACCTTGCGTCTGAAGACGGAGAAGGCCAGTCCGCAGGCCTTGCACAGCTGTCCGGCGCTCCCTGAGCTGGTGGGGGGGTAGGTGGAGTACCCAGCACTGGGGGCGAAGCGGAAGGGCCCCGCCCCTGCTCCGAACCCCGGCTGCTGCGCCCGCACCGTGCCCGTGCCCATCACCTCGTTCAGCAGCCCACAGCATGACGCCCACATGGACGATGCCCCCGCCTGCAGAGTGCACACACAGAAACACACACGCACAATTGTTAGAGACACCAAACACAGACGGTAATTAAAGCGTCTCACTTAGATGACTAGTGCATAATTTTATACACATTTTCCTAAAATTCGGCCTCACAGATTTGGTATCTTTGGAGACGTTGGGATCAACACTAGAATTTGAAATAAAGTAAGAAACAAGCAGTTGTGGAGGAAGTATTCAGATCATTAAGTAAAAGTACTAATACAACACTTTGAAAATACTCCACTACAAGTAAAAGTCATGCATTCAAAGCTTCTTAAGTAAAAGTGTGTGTAAGTATTATCAGCAAAATTTACTTTAAGTATCAAAGGCAAATGCATTATGCAGAAAAATGGTCCCTGTCAGCATTTTAATATTACAAAGTTCAGCTAATTTGAACTACGTTCTTTACTCTTGGCTAGTTTTACTTAGAGCAATGCATCATATTCTGCATGGATCATTGTATGTTTGTCTCTAAAAAGTCAACTTTTCATTCAAATGTGGCCTCACAGCTCACTGCAAGTGGATGTTTTTGATGGCTTCATGTAGTTTCCATACATTTGAAGTATTTTGAGATGCAGATGAGGGCTTAATAAGGTGTTGGGCCGCATCATTTTCATACTGATCAAACCATTCAGCGACTCCTTGTGCACTGCATCTTAGCAAAGCATCTTATTCAAGCTGAACTGGTCACTCGTCTGTATATCAACAAAACATCAGAAAGAAAATGAATGAGAGAGAGAGAGAGAGAGAGAGAGAGAGAGAGAGAGGGAGAGAGAGAGAGAGAGAGAGAGAGGGAGAGAGGAGGGGGAGGCGCTGGGCAGCACATTACTGAGAGTGCTCTCTAAGAGTCTTTGAGGTTAGAGATAATTAGACAGAAGTAGACTCTAAAAAGCTCCTATTAATGACAATCTCCAAAGAGAGCTCCGGGTTAAATTTCTCTGTCGCTGCATTATTTTGTACAACTTGATAAACAAATGAGCCTCATAGAACCCGAGGATGTGTCAGAGATGTGTTAGGAGTCTCAGCCACACAGCAAATATCTTGTGAGGGTCAAGTAGGAGGAGGCGGTGCATGTTATGTAGCCTCTGTATGTCCCGAAGAAACCCGCAAACTAGCTTTACTCAGCCCGTTAAAGTTAAAGCGAGCGCCCACACCAGTCAGCCGGATGTGCTGACCACGAGACGGGCCGGGGACAGGGGAGCAAAGATGGTGCGATGGGAGCCGCGGCTCCTTGGAGCATACTGATGAGGCAAGGGGGGAGGGGGGGAGGACAGCGAGCAGAGAATATGTCTTCTGTTGTTCCCCGGCCTGCAGAATCAATAGCTGACATGAGCATAATGTAAGCCCTCTGTGGTTCCCGGCTGCATGCGGAAAACAATGGAATTCACAAGGTCCCGCCACGTCTCTTCTTCAGGCAGCGCTCTGCTCTGACTTGTCACAAACACCCAGTGATCTGACCTCACCCATCTGCTTAGGGACTCGTTATGTAATCTGAGGAGCAAGGAGGTACTGTATGTGGAGTCACGGCGCGAAGTAGGGAAGGTCTGCTGCACCGAGGCAGTCAGGATGGGTTTTTAAAGGTTAAATCACACCATTAAACTGGACATTTGTGGACGGTTTCTTGGCTGGATCATCACCGTTCTACCCAGAGCCCAAGGTGACAGCTTCAAATAGCTTCTTTTGTCTGACCAACAGTCCAAAAATGTTCAATTTACAGTGACATAAAAACAGAGAAAATCAGCAAACACCCAAATTTGACGCACTGGAAGCGGTGAGTGTTTGGCATCGCTGCTTCATAAATGACTTAAATGTTTAATCAGTCACTTCCTGTCAACTGACTGAATGTTTCAGCACTAATATTTGGTGTGTTTATGCGTCTTCTCCTCAGTTACATCCACCACAAGCAGCTTCATCATGATATACTCCTCTAGCTTTACGTGCACAATAAAACCATGATGCATAACAACTCGAATTACTCGCCTGTGGCACAAACTTGACCTGATGTTCAGCTGCTAAAAAAGTCTCCCTGGCTACATGCAGCCTCCCTCACATGGGAATAAAAGGAATATTTACTGCATTCTTCAGGAGGAGGAGCTGCTGCAGTCTGGCCACGAAATCAGTCTTATCTGGCTTTGAGCCAGCAGCGCGAGTTCCCTCTGTCACTTCAATTAGCGCACTGTAAGCTCTGCAGGCAGGGAGTCCCGAACAAACAAGTGACAAGAGCAAACATCACATGTAGTACTTTGTTTTTACTCGTATCATCTGGATTTCCTCTGCAGCTTCGTTGCTTTAGCTGCACCTCTGGGAAGACGATACCTCCATCGTGTATTTCTGTCATTGCGGTCACCTTCAGGGAGTTTGAGCGTCAGGCCTGCACCAAGTCATTGAGATATTTCTCATACAGCTGCTGGATCTTCAACATCAAACAGGGTCAGCAGCAAACATCCGAGCCCAGTGTGCACACAAACAAACACCGAGCGGGGGTGGGGGGGTGGGGTGGGGCAGCAGAGAAGTAAGTGAGGCACAGATTTAAATAGAAAATCCCAAAAGGGAGGACAAACCCGATGTCCAGGCCTCGTGTGGACCAACGATGATCTGACCTCATAAAATCAGTTTTTGAGGATCAAATCTCAAAAATTGCAGCGGCACAAACAACCATACGGGAGCCTAGATGGAGCCTAAATGGGTCATGTGAAGACGTGTTTAACCAGAACTGAAATGACACGAATAGAGAAGAATGTTTACCTTCCTGTACACAGCATCACCTGACTTCTGCCGGTGTATCTACTGCTGAGGAGGTAACAGTTAACGACAACGATTCGAAACATATCCGGATAAAATCCACTGATGTGACTGATGCGTTCATGCCATCTGAAATTCAAAGGGGGACTCCACTCCCTGACCTTAAGTTCGGCCTGCCTCCTCATCATGAGGACTACCACACAGCCAGTGAGAACACACTATAATGTACTTTGGCTCTGGAGGAGTCTGAAAAAATAACCCTGATGATCTCATTAGGGTTATTTTAGCTAATGATGTCATTTCCGCTTCGGCGTGCAGCTTAAGATTTTCAATGGAGAGCCTGCAGTACAAACTGGAGACGTTAGGCTTTTAGCACAACTACATTTACTAATGAAAGACACTTTAAGTTGCATTATGGGAAATGTAGGATCCATACTATGGACTGAAAGTCAGGATATCTCAGCCTCTGCAGCTTTGATTTTTATCATTCTTTTTTTTTTTTATAGGAACATTTGGAAGCTTCATTCATGACGCTGACATTTGAATTTGAAACCAGCATTTTTTTTTTGCATGTCGATTCACTCAAAATTCACTGAATGCCTACATATATTCATGTTGACAACACTATGAGTTATATTCTTTAAAGAAAGTTCATTTACTAAAAATAGACTAACTCATTTAATTCTGATGAATCAATTTATTTAAAGGGATTTTTCTTCCTTTTCAAAGCTACGTTTGAAAACCCCAACAGAAGCTTCACATGTAAAAACAATGACAGCCCTACTTCTTTAAATCTGTCTCTCTCTGGTCAATCAGCGTAATGGAAGCTCGGCACTACATTTCTGATGTGCCCCTTTAAGCATAAGTCTTTGCTCGGGGTGGATGATATGGACATAACCTTGATCAGGGTGAATGTAAATTCATACATAGTATATCATG
Organism: Chaetodon trifascialis; assembly: GCF_039877785.1. Lineage (NCBI taxonomy): Eukaryota > Metazoa > Chordata > Actinopteri > Chaetodontiformes > Chaetodontidae > Chaetodon > Chaetodon trifascialis. The sequence continues at coordinate 10,961,968 of NC_092075.1, forward strand.
ATACATTTTTATGGAAATTTCATCGAGAAACAGTTTATAGATGGGAATGTTCTTGGTTAACTGTGTCATCAAACAGGCCCGCTCACTGATGTGCAACACTGTCCTCTGTGCTCTATCAGATAATCAGTGGACAGCTACATCTGAATGAATGGTATGACATAAATCTCTGATTATCTCATGGCCACACTGCCTATCCCGAGCCTATGCATTTGTAAGCAAGTTACAGTCATGTACTGTATATACAGATATGCACCAAACAGACAGTATTACTATGGCTTCAAATCTAAACTATCATAAGCTTTATAGCCATCATTCACTATCTTTCCATCATCCGCTGTCTCTCTCATGCGTTTCATTTCCTCTTTCTCTGGCCCTTTTTCTCCAGCATCACCTGAAAATGTCACTCACACTGTGAGGAGGGAGACCACTGAGACCTGCGAGTCACGTTTTTGTTTTTGTCTAAAAATGACGAGAATAAATGTAATATTGCATCGAAATCAGCCACACAGATGTCAGCCATTCAGCGATGTCTGCTGGAGCCTGCAGACGCCGCATCCAGTGAGGTCTGGAGAGATACGCACATAAAGCTCAAGCTGCTAACAGCTAAGTTTGGATTTGTGTCTGCAAAATAACAGATTTATACAGTTTACTCCAAAGGCAGAGGAGGACTCGGGGAGGATTTAGCCTGGAGAGGACTTTGGGTGCAGCAGTACAAAGAGATATGGACTGCTGTGGAGATCGTCCTACGAGATCAAACCATGACCAGACTATTTTACCACCACCACCACCACAAATCTGCTGTGTCCCTTGACTCTTTATTGCTTTAGTCTTCTTCAGCTACTTTAGAAGTCAGCCCTAAGTGTGTTCAGCCTCATCTGGATTGACTATGATCCACAATGCTACATCAGTGCTACATCTTCATTTCATCAGAGCATTTGCTGCATTATGTGCTGGGAAAATGAAAGGGTGAGAAGATGTTGAATGGGCAGTGTGTAAAAATCAAACATCACTGGTCTTTCCCTGATTTAAATAGCGTCAATGACACGTACAGTGCAGCAGTCTTTCCCGTTTTGAGATGCGCCCTTACACACTTCAGCTAACGGCGTCCGTTCCACAGGGGCAGAAAAGCTGCTTTTCAATTTAAACCCGATTAGTCAATAAAACATCACGTCCATTTTGTTTCCCTGGGACACAGTGAGTGACGATGTGCCTCTTGTCTTCCACAATATTTGGACAAACAGTATTCAAATGCTTGCCCTGCTGCATGCACACTTTGGCATGAGGCTATTTGCAGAAAATGTACTTAAGCATCAATTGTGAAAATGCCACTTTATCGTTGCATTGCATGTGATCAAAGCTACTTTTTGTGGAGCAGCAGCAAATCATTGCAGCCTTCACCTACGAACAATGTAGTGACTGTAAATGCTTCATACACCTCTGGTTCCTTCTCTCACACTGCATCATATTTTAGGAGCTCCTTGCAGGTTTTACATGTAAAACCCTGTTAGTTTAAAGCAACCAGAAATGGCAGCTGTAGAAATATCTTAATTTAATGAAGTGTAATGGAGGGAGTCTGGCAAATGTTTTGAGTAGTCAGCCAGATCAGATGAAGCAATCAGCTGAGAGATGATTTTCTAATATGCACACCTTAAATATGTATTTCTGAAAGCAAAAAGACTAAATAACAGATTTTGTTCCTCCTGAAATACTCAGTGCTGAATTAAAACCTACACAGAGTGGTTTACTCCAATGCATATCGTGCACATTTGAAAAGGGGAATAAAATCCTAATTATAATATAAATCACCTTCACAGGCCTATAAACTGTCTCCTTTCTTAACTCCAGACATTTTGTGATGCTTGGATATAAATATACCTGACCAGACAGTAGCTGCCTGTTCAGCTTGCAGCTGCTGCTTCGGGGAAACCCTCCGTCCTGGCACACATATCACAGCACTTCACTGTGAGATGCAGTGGAGTTAAAGGTATCACAGAATAAATACTCAAGTACAGGTACTTCAAAACACTTTAAGGAAGTAAATGTGCTTAGTTACTGTGCAACCGTGTTTTTTTTATTAGCAGAATGAGGACTTCCACCTTTTAAAGCCCTCATGGATGCATGAAGTCGGCTTTAAACGGGAAGCAGCCCGCCAGCTCCAGTATAACTGCAATAACAAGTGAACTGTCAGCTGCCTCAAACATTCATCATACTGTGTGCACACAGTGCTAATGATGGTGGTGATGATGATGGTGTTGGTGATGATGGTGGCTGTAGTGGTGGTCCAGCCTCCACCTCACCTTTCACCGCGACTGCCACCACAAACCTGCCACCACCAGAGCACCAATGACATCATCGCCATCATCCTCATCATTATCAGTCCTGAGCTCGAGCTGGCAGACAGCATCATCACCTTTCCTCTCCTGTATCTGATGCTACAGTACACACACACACACACACACACACACACACACACACACACACACACTGCACAGAGCGGAAGAAGACTCCTGACACAGCTTGGACCTGAGAGGTGAATCCCTCTCTCTGAACACCGAGACGTCCCCCAAACATCCCCGCACTCAGTCACTCGCGGACCGCAGTCTCTATCTCATTAGAGCGGATTAGAGCCTGACGATGAATGGACGTCGCTCCAGCGGCTTTAGTCCACTGAACTATCACACTGAGGTCAAAGCTGGCTCATTAAAAGGCTACACACTGTACCTACTGTTTGTCAGGTCGACTGGACATACAGGAAAGCTTTCCCTGGCTTCCAAGATCGCAAGGAAAATGAAAAAAATACAAGATTGACAGATCCGGGAGGGCAGCGGTGAGGAAATATGTGATGACAAGTTAAAATGAAACAGTTGCATTTGAACGCAAGCCTGTTGATGTAATTACATCTAAGTGCACGCAAACACATTTAATTGACATTAGGATGGAGGTATCCCCTGCCTTTCGGTGCAGCATCGTGCGTAAATCCCAAGAAATCTGCATCGTAAGCGAATCCAGATCACACATGAAACGGCAGGTCGATCACCTACCTTCATTGCGCCTCCCGTTTGAGGAATCTGCCGAGTAATGTCAGGACGACGATCATTGCAAGTGCACAGGGAATCAAACCATTACGTCTTCCCTCTCTCCGGCTGCCTGTGTGTGTGGAGTAAGCATAACGTAATGGCCAAGAGAGCCGCAGCCAACCACAGAGCGCACACGGGCGCTGGTATCTTTAGCAGCCAATCCGCCTGAACACAGCGCCGGAGTGGGCGTTCAGTGCCGTGCGTAAAGACGCATGTGTGCGACTGACAGACAGACGCATCATGCTATTTTCACAGCTTCTGTTTATTCTAGCGAATTAGTTTTTTGTTTTTTTTTTCCAGTTTCAGACAGTTGGGTCTTTTTATAAGTGTGACAGGTTAGATTCTCAGCTGTATCACACTTAAATCAAATTTAAATTTGTCTTCGGTTGATTTTATAACACTCAAATATTGATTCAGTTTCGAAGGCAAAACAAAATGTGTTTTTTTTTTTTTTTTTTTTTAGCAACTTGAGGATTTTTTTACACGGTCTTACTTCAATGAGAGGAGGTAAAACCAAGATTATCCCCAGCACCAACACACGCGGTGTTATTTCTGTTTGTATGGTACCAAAACTAAATGCGTCCACAATCTTATTTACCGCCATATTTAGCCTGTGCATGTGTGCCTGTGTGCATGCATGTGACCGTGCGTGTGTGAGCGCACACAAGGCTGCTGTCTGCAGTAAAGCGATTAGAGGGGTTTTCTTCCATTGCATCGCCAGTACCGATGCAAGCCCGCAGGGGGCAGCAGATAGCGCTGCCACATCAATATTATCACTCAGACATAACTGAGCCTCAGGGAAGGAAGACTGCTCGTGCTGCTCATTATGTTCTTATTGTATAATGCAGCTGAAATCATACAGAACTTATAACAGCAGTGCAGGAGACAAAAATTCAGCTGAGGTGCTGAGGAATCACAATGATGCAACTCATGCTGCTGCCTGAGTCTCTTTAAATTCTCTGCCATTTGCAGTACATCAAACAGTGACCCTACTATGTTGATTTTATTTCACACAAGCACATTAAAATATCTGCGGAGGCCTCCGGGCCACCAGTGACACACTTTTGAGCTTTAGATTTGGCCTGAATATTTTTCCACAGTGTTCAAACATCAAAGTTGTACTTGGGGGATGGAAGTGGGCAAACTCTTTCTCACATTTGAAAAATGCGGTCAAAGTACAAGTGGGGCAAATGTAGCTGTGACTTAACCTTAAAGCGCTAGTTCGGCCAAATTACAACCTCTCCTCTCACCTACTTTTAAGCGGTGCTGAGCATTGTTGATGCTTTTATTTGCTCTGCTTTTGACACGTCCATCTCTGAGGTTTCTGCCGCAACTGCCAATACAATGATGGTGAGAGGAATTGTGTCTGTGGTGCTAATAGCATTTCTAAAAATCAACCCTTTTTTATGGGAGCAGTGTCCCCATTTTCTGGATAATCCACAGAGCTCACTGCCAACAGTTTTCAGGGACTATTTCTTCTGCAGAAAGTAGAACCAAAGAAAACTGTCAGCGGATTATCTGTAGTAAACTGGGACACTGGATTTTGTTTAATGTAATTTTTGATGCCGTGAGCGCCACATGAAATTTAACTTGACCCCTTTCCTCCATTTAATCAAGCTTGAGTCTGACCCTATATGACACTGAATATCTATAGAAACTTTATACACAATTATGCCAAAATATAGATGAGAGATAGGGAATGGTCTATATTGGACTTTTTGTTTGGGACTGATACAAAAAGAAATTGTACGTTGTGTATTGTGGTGTGGTGCTTTGGTTCCTGCGTGGCAGAGGTTGGTTCCCCAGGTGATTTGGGAGCTCAGCTGGGAGTCGTCACAATCAAGCACAGCATAAAGACTGTGGCCTGCAGAGGACTCATTGCCAGATTGTTTCTGCTGTTTAGTGGTGTTGTTGGCTGCTTTATTAATGCTACCTGCAAGTAGAAGTTTACATTTAGTTTTTTACCAGTGCTTGATCTCTTTTTCTGTATGCTCAGCGAGTTCTCCTGCACTGATCTCCAGCTCCAGTGTCTCTGCCACCACGCTGCCCAGCCTCGTGCCTCCACCTGCCTCGAGCCTCTAGTCCACAATCATCACCACCTAGTTTCATCTGTGCCTCTACCACCATGTGCCCTCACACCACCTGAGCCCTCACGCCACCTGAGCTCTGTGCACTGCAGCATATCCCTGAACTGCTCTCCACCTCAGTGCCTCGTGCCTCACCTGCTATTCCCAGGACTTCCCAGCTGGAGTCTCCCTTCATTATCTATTAAATAAATTCCTGTTTAACCCTTATACCCTGTCTGCATGTCTGCTATTGGGCCCAAATCCTGCTGAAACACAACAGGTTAAGTGCATTCTAACTACTGAATCACAGCAATGCATCATATTCTATAAAGTCATCATATGGTTGTAGTGTGAGAACCACGTATGTCTAAGAAATCAACTTTTCATGAGCTCAGAAGAACAGCCTGCTTTCAGCTAATCCAAGGAGGATTTTAAATAGTTTATTTATCTTAAGAAGTAGAATTCTCTCAACCCATAAAGAAACACTTAATACTTCAGTTTATTGGAAACGTTAAAATTCCAAACTGCTGAATTTGGGGTTTTCACTGGTCTTAAGGGTATGAAAAATTGCAATCTGAAGGGTAATAAAAAGCACATTTGCTTCCGAGAAGCAGTGGAGTATTGGCATAAAGATGCATAAAATGGACAGACTCAACACACAAGTGAAGCATCTGATGAAAATGTTTGAAGATCTTCTGTCATTTCAATCCCTCCATCTTCTGAAGTCTGAGAATCAGCATCAGTTTCCTCAGAATTAAGTCACAACAGCCAGAAGATGATGTGGCAGACTTTGAATGTGGTGTGCTTGTTGGTTCCAGATGAGGCGTTTAGGGTTTATGTACAGTGGTGCAACAATCTTATCAGTGTGCGTGACTAGAAGGGAACTGTCAGACTGGTGATGCAGAGACATAGCAGACCTGAAATGAGAAGGAAAGGTAGAAAAGCCAGTGGAAAAACAAAGGAAATAAACACCTGTCTGACTGAAGAGAAATAACACCACTGTTCCTGTTAAAGAAACAATCATGAAGCTTTTCATTGAAATAAAGGTTTCGTAAGTCACAGTCTATCACTGGATGGGGTAAGGCAGTGGTGATGACCTGCTAATGACGGTATTGCAGGTGTTGTATTAAGTTACTGCTAATGCAAACCGAACATTTCCTCTTGCTGCAGCTTCATATTAAAAGCACTGGTGAAACAATTCGACTTTTATTCTGAAGCAGTCACAGCAAATGCAATGTGTTTGTCAGTAAGCTTTGCACTTACTGCTATTCATCAAAAATGTGACTACTAAACAAGAGACAGTCATCTTGGACATGTTCAGTTTTGGACAGCAGATCAGTTTGAAGTATTCCAGGGAGTAAAGGGAAGGAAAAGGAGCCACAGTGAGCTGTTGGATGAAGAGCTGCAGGCGACAGGCTGCACACCTCCAACTTTTCTGCAAGGCAATCAACAGCTGTCTGCAGACTCATGCCGTGCGCAGCATAAAATCAGATCATGGTTGCTGCAGAATGATGGAAAAAGTAAATTACGGCCTGATTGTTTTGCTCTGTAGTTTGTTTAGCGGGCCCCAGAGTCCTGTGACCTTTCATATTAAACCTCATTTGTTGTCACCACCAGCATCTAAAGATGTCGCCAAATCAAACAAGACAGAAAGATTACAACTTGTCTCTTCCCAGCAGTCTCTCGTTTTCTGTTTATTGTCCAGTCTTTATCAACCACTCAGTGGGGGTTTTGCTTCTGTCAACACTTGGTCTTTTTCTTTTCTTTTCTTTTCTTTTCTTTTCTTTTCTTTTCTTTTCTTTTCTTTTCTTTTCTTTTCTTTTCTGCACATTTGGTTGTTTTTTTTAATTCAGCTGTGCAGAGTTCCAGTTTCCTCCCTGGCTTGACAGAAAATGAAACCACTTTCAGCACCACTGAAACTTTAACGCAACTGTTTTTTAAATGAATTGATTAAAGATCCCCTCCAGACACGTTGTACCTGTTTTATAGCATATAACCATTTTTCTCACAGAAAAATTTCACCTTGTCAAAAAGTCTTTAAATTCCACCTCCTCTTGCTTCCTCTTTGGAAAATCCCAACTCTCTTCATATACAAACATTGGCAGCTTCACTGAAAAGTCAATTCTTAGTGTTTGTGCACGTGAAGCCTCAAGTTTCCACAACAAACCTGTTGTGCTATCACACAGTCAGCACATAGATACACCTCTTAGACTCAGATTTAAGATGAACACACAGAAATCTTATATATGATAGACCATTTTGAGCGTGGATGGGAATCTCCATTCTACAAAATACTCCAAAATAATAAGTTTACCATCATATAAAAACAGTGAAAAGCAGCAAATCTTCACATTTGAGAAACTGGAACCAGTGAATCACAGTCATTTATTCAAACTATTAATGATCAGAATTGTTCTTGATTCGTTCTCTGATGAATTGACCAGAGCAGCGTTTCTGCTCCACGTAAGCCCGGCCTGAGATTTCTTGCCACACTGACTCTGGTTAGTGTCTGTGCCTTGTTCCCACAGCTGCCTCCCATATTCACCCTGTTGCACAATTCAACTGAAATCACTCACTCCATCATGCTGCTTCTACTTATGCACTTTATGACCACGTCATGGAAATTACACTGAAAATATTTACTGGAAAACATGTTTTCCTGGGGGAATTTTGATCTGTTTTTTTTTTTTCCTGCAACAAGCAGGAAAGCAAAACTGAGACATAACACCTTCTAGGGGATGTTTTTGGATCCCTCGCACTTCTGGGGGTGGCATATGGTCACATTATAAACTAACTTTGGATGAGAACAAGCAGCTCTCAAGTTCAAACTCGGCAACTGGTTCAAGGATTTCAAACTCTGGGAGGGAGTCCAACCCCCATCTGTCTCCAGGATTGTGAAACATGAGGAGAAACAGAAAGAGACCAAATGATGACCCCCCACTCACGTCAAAGCTCAACACACACATTTCTCATTACTGCAACGTTCTTCATGGGAGGTCACAGCAGTGTGTGCTCACTTCATGCAGGACAGCGTGTTAAATGCAGCATGCAGCTCAATGTTTCTCATGTTTCCAGCAAACACGCTTGTTTAACTTCCTTGTTATTGTTCTGTTCTCCTGCCAAGGCCAGGTATCTAGTCAGTGCAGGTGTACTGAATTTAACAAAAACATTCAGGTGCTTCTTGTACTAACAAGCCCCACTCCACGCTGATGCCTGCAGCTTTTCTGTGCTGCCAACAAGTGCCACTAGATGGCGCATGTAAGCTTTCCAGAAGAGGAGAGGCTGCTGCTTGAACTCTGTTTGACTGAACGATTTGTCATTACTGGAAAATCTGCAACATGCATGTAACTACTATTTTAAAACGTGCTAAAAGAAATTACGTTTTCTGCCTTAGTGTGCAGCACTCACAGATTATCAAAACATGACTGAAAGAAATAAAAATGAAAATGAAAAAGTGAAAATGTTATAAATTACCCCAAGACTTACTACAGATCGAAAACAAAAAGTACTTTAACATTGTATGTAACATTACATACAGTTACATACAATTTATTTGACAGCTTTAGTAAGAAGAAGAAGAAAAAGAAGGAGAAGAAGAAGGAGGAGGAGGAGGAGGAGAAGAAGAAGCAGTGTCTTGGGGCCCCTTGTCACATTTCAGAAGTGTTTGTGTCACTGAGGAGAGATTTCCTGTTGACACTTCTCGGATGGTTTCATTTGAAGTTTGAGGCCCAAAGAAGTCAAGCAATCACATTTTTCACAGGGAGCAAACAGTCTTGTGTCGCAGAATGTTGTTTTTTCTACTGTTCCCCCTCCATTAATCTCATGACCCCTCACATTTAACCTGTGACCCTTCAGTGGGGCCCGGTCCCTGACTTAAAACACCTAATTATTAAATATAAAGTAGTTAAAACTAGTTCCATCTCAACAAGCTGCAACTGTAAAATGCTGTTCACACATTGCTGCATCAGAATAAACTATCTAATAATCTCATATGCATCATAATGTATCATCATTATCAAGAGGAAAACTTTTACATTTGATTTTGTTGATACCACTGATTCACTTTTGCTTGAATTTAAAGAAACTTTTGCTTGTAATGCTGAATAATTAATGAATTTAACGTGGTAAATTAGCACTTTTACTATCAGTAATGATGATCTGAGTACCTCCTCTACTGCTACATGCTCTACAAGCGTGATAAGCCAGCACAGGCTGAATTACAGCCTTTGAGCTTTTAACCAAGCTCCAGTCTTTTAAGGGGAGATGTTGGGAGAGAGTTTGTATTGGGGTCAAACCACAGGAAGAATGAAACAGGAGGGTGAATAAATGAAAACATCCCCTCTGCCTCCTACATCACTGAGGCACAGTGTGTGATAACCTGTGGCCCGTTGCTGCACACATCGCATGTCTAAGAATAACCACGTCAATAAAATAACAACTTGGCTGGACTGTTGGGTAAGTGAACATGGAGTGTAATCTTTTTTTAAAGAAAATCTGTGCAAAAACTTTGATTTCCAATGGAAAGCGGCCGATGAAACTCTTTATCAGTGTCACAATAACAATTACTACAGTGCGAGTACGAGTGGTGCATTCAAAAGCTAATTTTCAAAGGTTTAATGATTATTGATGGACTAAGATGCGCATTTCATTGTTGCAGCTGGTCCAGGTGGTGGAAGTGAGCTTTTATGCAAATCAGCTCAGTTGAAGAATTACACACTATTTGAGAAGTCTGAAATGTCTGAAGAATGTGGAAAATATGTTATGTCAAGCTACATCAACGCTACACATATTCACCTTTAACTAGCTGCTTATGAGCATGCATGCTAATAGCATTCTGGCTCTTTATTAGTCATCATGAAGCACTTATTAATGCCTTATGCATAATGCTGTGAAATAAAAGTGTGTTTTCACAGTACCTCAAAGCTGTTCTTCACTTGCAATTACATTATAGTCGTAAATATGCTTTGTTCCTCCCCACTGCTGTACAAGAGACATTGTTTGTATCAGATAAGCTGCACAGACATGAAGGGCTTGAACTGCTAAATGTCTGCAGGGTGTTTCAGCGTCGGCTTCAAACCAGAACAGGATTGTGTGTTATCTGACACTCCTCTCTTTCTTTTAGCGGGACGAAAAGGGATCGAAGATGGATGGCCCCAGGCCCTCCCCCCTGTGAACATGAAAATGCCTCGCTTGCAGAGCAGCTACAAGTCAGCAGGATGTTGATATTATTCTATCCCTGACAGGTCCATACAGGGCACCGCTCTCATCCACACACAGTATTAAAATGCTGACATGGAAACCAGCTGCTGAAAAACCCCAGAGTCAGACTTTTTCTAATGTGTTCCTGAAGTTTGAGAACTTCCAGGGTTTTATATACAGTAAGTGTGATGAATGTATAGAGAGCCAAAGCTTCTCAGTCAAGACAGAATGTAAGGTTTCTTTGTTTGTCTAAATAACATTAGATATAATAGAATATGAACATGTTATACATCTAGCGATACATTTTCAAGATTTCACTCAAGGAGGTTATTTTCATAAAGAACATCCTGCTGTAATCAGCATAATGGCGATTGCCTCATGACCCTTAATAGTTTTGATTAAAGTTGCACGCTGTGCAGAATTAAACAAAGCTGTGCAATCCATGCAGACTTTATTTTTAAAGCTGCAGCAATTAACATTTTCAAATTAAAGTGGAAACAGACAACTTTGTGGTATTATTGCCAGTGGCAAAGACAGCAGGATTGCTCTCCAAGCTTTTCAGCTCATTGTTTTAGTTTTTCTGTTCTGTTTTGGTTGTGAAAAAGCTCTAAAAACCCACTGCGCCCTACCTGCCCAGCATCAAACTTATGAGCTTATGAATAGTTTGTGAACCTAGTCGAGCATCTTCCCTCAGGAGTTGGTGGAGAACAAAAAGGAGGTAAAAGGAGAGTAAAAACTGGACTCACATTCATTAGATGGGCAGAAACATCATCATGAATGAATGCTAATGCTGCGCTGTAAATGCTGTCACCTTTAATATGTCAGTGTTGTGCTGCCCCCGAGTGGCCAAGCGTTTAATTTAATGCAGGTTTAACGGGTCACATTATTCAAAGCTCATCAGTTCATCTCAGGATAACATCTTTAATAAATCACAATCCAAGTGAGCGCTGCTTTTTCATCAGCTTTGACCTTATATCCACTCATATATCTTTTTAAAGTTTTATTACCTGCAGCAGTAAAATTACATGATACAAAAATGACGATTTCTCCTAATTAAACACACTTCTATGTGCTGTCTACCACTGCTCTACGTCCCTGCCATTCATAGTATAAGAAAATAATAATGTTTTCAAATTTTGAGCAAAATGATTCATTACTTCAACACCAAAAAGTCCACAAAAGGCAAATGCTATTCAAATCATCTTTATTTTTGAAGCAACAGCAGGCAAACATCACTTTTACTTCAAAAGTGAGCCACGATTCAATGAGCCCACGTCGAAATGAAACACATTCACGAATGATTCTATCCTGGCATTGTGTGAAACTTGTATGAAGGTTGATGGTTCATCTATCAAATCGAAGAAGCTGAGATAAAATATTTATTTTAGGATGTGGGCGTCTCCGTGGGTTGTTTTTATGTCAACAACAACCCATAAAAACAACACTTGTGCATTCAGGGACGGACTCGTCCTTAAAGTGCAAATGAGTAAACATTTCATTTCGACGATCAAAGGTAGTAATTTACTCTGCATGTCCACAACACACTCATGCACACAGACACACACTCTAATTATGCTCTCATAGACACACACACACACACACACATACACACAAACCAAGCATCCCGTTCATTAATATCCCTGTAGACACAAATAAACAGATTTTCCTGAATAATAGCATGGAAAGAGAACAGACCACATTAACATCTGTAGGCAGGACAATGTGTGGGCTCATACAGTCGTGTTCACATGCGGCAAACTTCATCAAACACCCCCCAAAACAATCTCAAATGAGTTAGAATATTAATGTACATGTAAACATGCTCTCAGTGGGATCTGATGTTGGGCTACAGTAAACAGTCATGCCCATTTCTTTAAAAAACACATACAAAAGAATGACAATTACAGCACACATCTAAAAAACAAAAGATAAAGTCAAAAAGAAAGCGTTGCAGTTTATTCATGCCACAACAAAGATTTATTTGCACGCTGTAGCACCACAGAGAAGATAAAAGCAGAGCTGTTTGTTATGTTTTCAATGCCATTTCAGTGTGTGCCTTTAAAAACAGAGGGGACATCTCTCTTGTTGCTTATGAGCTGATTCATAAATAGAATCATTCATAAACCACCATTGGACCAAATTATCTGGGGCTAGTCCTATTTGCTGAGAAAAAATAGATCCCCCTGCTCACCATCTGTGCCTGAAGGGGCCTAACGAGGCCTGATAGAGGCAGTAATAAGTTCATCAGCAGCTCAAACCCTGTGTGTCGTCTGCATGTATCAGGTGGAGGCTTTTCTCCATACAGCTGCAGCATCAGTACTTTACGTCACCACCTACTGAAGCATCACCACTGAAAATTTAAATTAAAAATGATTCAGTATGCTTGATTTACTTACCATAATTCACCATTTCTTTCAAAAATAATTGCTGAATAAATGTCCCAACAGAAGAAACTGGAAGCATATTTTATGTGGAAATTATCTCACTGCAGCTGAGCTCTGATTAGCTTAGATAACAGAGCAGAAATGTCAGCTGAAATTAAACTGATCCATTTTCTAAGTAGGCTACTTAGTTACTTTGACTTCCTCAGACTTTTCACAGAAATGGGGCAGCAAGGATGAAGTTGTCAGGGAGGCCAATCCAGCTCAATTAGTAATGGCCCTCCGTTCCTCAGCCACTACTACTGAGGTGCCCTTGTGCAAGGCACTTACCTGCAGCTGCTCCAGTGGACAGAATGGCAAATAATGGGAAGTTTCAAGGTGTGAGAGCATAAAACTTCAGGAACACAAAGCCCTGGAAAACAGTAAACATGTTCAGTTCACCTTCTTCTGGATAAATGAAGGTTGAATCAATCCATAAATAAATGCTTACTGTCTGTGCCAGTCTGCCTGCATCACACTGCTGAGTTTCAGTAGTCAGAGAATCCAGAGGGACACACAACACAGTTACTTATTTCAAAGTTATTTTCAGAAACACGTGGGTCACTGCAAGCATCTGCCACAATGACACCTGCTAACACAGGAGGCTAAACTTAGGGCGAGGCGATACTGATGGATATAAGGGGCGGCCAGTCGAACAGAAAGTAGCTCTGGGCGATCACCTCCCACAGAAGTGCACTGGCACATTTTTTGACATGTTTTCTCCTCCAAAGCCCCAGGCTCGAAGCTCCAGCCTATCCTCCTCCTCCTCTCTATCATCTTCCTCTCCATCTCCCTCCTCATACAGACTGGGTTCCTCCACAGAGGTCTCCATGTTTGGGTTGTAGCCACCGAATGCCTGCGCCTCTCTGTACTCATAAATGGTGGGGAGGCTGCTGCGTAAGCCAAAGCGGCGCCGCAGGGCCACAAGCAGCGGCTGCGGCACGGTGAAGATATCCACGTTGTTGCCCAGGTCGACCCAGGCCAGGCTGGGGAACTTCTTAGGATCCTTCACTGCGTCTGTCAGGTCTTTCAGGATCGCCACTGTCAGGCGGTTGCCGTTGACGGCGAGTATGGACAGTTTCGGCAGGCAGCTGAGGTAGGGCAGCAGAAGCCGAAAGCTGTCGTCCTGCAGCTCGGTGAAGCTCAGGTCCACAGCAGACACCGCATCACTGCCGCTCTGAAGGTAGAAGGCAACGCGGTGGACGTCTCGGCCAGACAGCGGGATGCCTGACAGGTTGACCACATCACCGGACAGTTTCTTCTTCAGGGTGGTCTTCAGACTGTTTGAAAGAGGAGACAAAACAGATGCCTATCACTTTGTTTACAAGTTGGACCACTAAATGGCCATCTGTTGCAGGCAGCATTAAAGGTGTGCTTATTCTTCGCCTCTGGCAGTTGGTTTTCCAACAGTGTGTAAAGACAAACGATCTTTGCTTAATGATACTGAGGTTATTGATTCAAAAAGCTCTGTAATGGGGTGCCACAGTGTCCCACAAGTGCAGGGGAACTGCAAAGTGCGCAAAAAAGAAACAGCTCTACACTCTACCAGAGTGTATGGAGTGTAGCAATCAATAATGTAAAGAAGAGAATTTGCATTTAAATGTGTCTCAGTCTGACTCCCTAATGCAGCAAATTCTGTCTCCTGGGCTGAATGTCACCCACTGAAAGGCCCCTGCTGTTTTCAGTTTCCGGTGTCACTTCTTTCCTGTAAAGCCATCTCTAAGACAGCTCGCTAAGTACCAAACAACCATCAAAGACAGTAAATAAATAAATAAATAAATAAATAAATAAATAAATAAATAAATTAATGATTGGAAAGCAGACTGAACAAGGCCAAAAAAGAAAATGTTGCCCCTCCTTCTGGGCCAATTAGATACACATATGGTTAGTCAGAGCTGGGGTTGCAGTCTTAATTGTGGGACAGGCATAACTGAAAACTGGCATTTCAGGAGGGAGATGTGTCTTTTTTCTTAAGGTATTTTAAAAACCAGGTCACATGTGTCTGAAGTGTTGAGAGTGACACATGAATAAGGCCCCTGAGCTGATCAGCAAACTTGAAAAACACGAGAACTCACTGGTGTGATCCCCACCTCTCAAGCTGTGGCCAATCATTATCAATTAAAAACAGGCAAAGTGTAGCAATGACATGCATCGTTCCCACAGGCTTCGTGATGGCCTGTGAATGTGGAGACAGTGAAAATCTGTAGCATAGCAAGTTTGAAAATACAGAAATGAAGTGATGGCACCTTAAAGAAATAGTTTGGCATTGTGGGAAATTAACTCATTCACTTTATTGCTGAGGGTTCAATGACAAGCCCTGCCTAGCATTGCACCCCTGTTGCATCAACAACCGCCTACATTACCCAGAATACAACTCCATCACCGACAGTTCTGTGGAGATCTGGGTGTGTTATTCTAGTAGCCGCTAATGTAGCCTCACTGGCCTCAAGCAGAAATGAGGAGCAGGCTCTAGAAGTTTGTGCGTCTCCCACCTGAGACACAAAAAACTTTTCCTTTTCCACATAATACTTGGCAAGAAACAGAGTTCTCCTTGAAATATGAAGCTACTGCCAGCAGTCTTAGCTTCAATACCGGAAGGAAACTCTTCTGGCTCTGTCCAAAGTAACAAAATCCACCTACCAGCACCTCTAACGTTCACTAATTGGCACTTTGAATCTAGGGATTAATAACCCCATGGAGTCTCTTCTGGTTGCCTGGCAACTGGTTTTTGCAAAGAAATAGTTCGGCACATAATCTGCAAATTTTTCTTTCTAAACTTTGGTTTTCGTACAGGTAAAATATGACATAACATGTTGGCATTATATTACCGAGCTTTAGAGGTGCTGGTAGCTGGATTATGTTACCTTTGCACAGAGCAAGGCTAGCTGTATCCCCCTGCTTTCAGTATTTATGCTAAGCTGGCCCTCTGCTGGAGATTGCTTTATATTTATTAGACACACAAGAGTTGTATCTACCTTCTCATCTCAGTAACTCAGCAAAAAAGTGTCCTCAAAAATGTCGAACTTGTCCGTTATGTTTTGTCAGAATATGATAAATGTCCTCTGTGATGTTGCGTGGAACAGAGAGGAGAATAAAAGCATGGACGATGGAGGGGCGAACACATCATGAAGGGACAAAAATGGGCAAGAAACAAGGGTGATGAAGGCTAAAAGTAAGGTAAAAGTGATAATCTATTTCCATCCAAATGTCTTTAGACAACAGGTGTGGGGTGAATCCATCTTGAAGGAATACTACTACAATAAGTACCACGCCTGTCAAGATGGATCATTGTACCCCTCACTGCCTCTGAAACAAAATGTTCTCTCTATACCAGACTGTGGTTAAATATGCATAGGAGAGCTATAGGGAAGCTGCATGCAGGCATGTAGAACTGGAGAGTAAGACAGAGCCTGCTGCAGCGCATTAGGCTCGCTTTGTTTTCACTGGCATGGAGACTTGGAAGAAGTCAGGGGGAAGACATCTGCCAAACAAATGATAATGAGGTGGAAGCGTGGGAGACTTTGTTTAAAAGATCCGACAAACGGGAGAAAAATGTTCTGTTTAACTGGCCTAAGGTTTATCTTCTCTTTGTCTTAGTCCTGTTTGCCTTTACTCGTCCATCTGCCTCCTCAGGCACAGCGAGGATTATACCCGCGTCCCTCTCTGCTCTCTGGTCTGTCTCCGAGCCTTATAAATCGGCAGGCTGCACTCTTTACATCTGTCACCCTTTCTGCTCGGTTAAGGGAAAGAAAAAGATCTGTAGCACACCACGGCTGTGATTCGTAAGATTATTGATTCCAGGAGCAGGCTATAATTCATCTCTCCCTCCTTCATTTCCTCACTCTTGCTCACTGCCTCTCACTTTCTTGCTCTCTCTATTACTTCACCTCTTTTCATTTTTCTCTTATAATCTGTCTTTCTTGTTCTGAATTTGACCTGCTGAAGTACCCGTATCCCCGCTTTCATTTTTCTTTTTGCAGTGGCTTTCTGTATTTTTAAATTTACTAAAATTCTTGTCAAGTCACCGGAGTTTCTATTGATTCTTTACGGATTAAAATGTCAATATTATTTTTCATGTGAAAATGCTGCCTATATGGATTCCCCTCAACTATTCATTACACACTGTAAGGCAGCCAATGACTATTGTTTTCGTTATCAATTCATCTGCTTACTCCCTACTATGCCTACTCATGGATTTAATTGTTTATTCTGATGGTTTCAAACCTAGGGAGCCCAAAGGTATTGCATCTGAGAGGTTGTGAGATTAACAGGATAGAAAAGCCTTAGACTTATTTTGACTGCACATAATTAGGTTTATTCTTGTGTCCTTTCTCTCATCTTTTTTATTTCATCTCTTTTATTTTGTAAGTAAAACAGTCTGAGACACAAAAGAAATCACTGGTTGAGCTGCAACATGTATGGAGCTTTTTCTAAGGGATCCAACAAGACTAGGAGGCTGCAGCCATGCTAGCAGCTCTGTGAGGCTTTAAGGAGGCACACTGTCGCTTTGTGCTAAATGCTAACATCAACATGCTCACAGCATACAATGATAACGCTTGGATGATGTTTAGCAGGCATAATGTCTACTGCGTTCACTGTCCCTATTTAGAGTGTTGGCATGCTGATATTTTCTCATTAGCACTAAACAAAAAGTAAAGCCGAGGCTAATGAATGTCATTAGTTGTGCAGGTATTCAGTAATTAAAATTTGGACATGAGGATGCACTCAGGGACTAAGGTATCCCCAAAGTTATTACAACTCATCCTGAGGGGAAGAAAGCCTGTACCAAGTGTCATGGAAATCCATTGAGCAGATGCTGAAATATTTACACGACAAGTGAAAACTTTGACTTGCCGGTGGCGCTAAAGTCACTGTGATTCATTTTCTCACCACCATGAATGCCTAGACAACATTTCATGTCAATCCATCCCATAGTTTTTGGAGATATTTCAGTCTGGACCAAAGTGTTGGACTGAGAAGCCAACATCTCTATGATAACCCCCATAGCCATAAATAAAAGGACTGAGAGCCAAAGATCTAGTCCTTCAAAGTCAGAAAATAATGAAAAATGTCAATCGGCCAAAGATTTTGTCAAAACTGCAAATATATCACATTTAGAATGATATAAGCAGTAAATCCTCATACCTGGAAGTATAAACCAGTAAATGATTAAAAGTACAATATGTAACACTTCCGCATTAAAATGTCTAATAATGACTAGCCCTGTGTGATATACTTTGTTGAGTCGCATGTGGTGCGTTTCAGCCGGAGGTGACACAGGAAACACCAGATGATACTTCAGAGAGTGAGGAAGGAAGTTGGACAGCGTGAACAAAACTTTAATACGTGAACTAATCTAGAAACATTTCTCTCCGAGTCACTTCAGATGGATTTTCATGAACAATGGTAATTGTTTAACAGTGAAGAACTCCTGTGGTCCCATGCCACTTCACAACATCGTAAAACTTTTGTTTTCATTGTTTTGATTGAGAGACCCCTAGTAGCAAAAACTAAAATTATGAATAAATATGAATTATTTTCTATTAATAATCAAAAAAATTACTAATCGTTAGTTACAGATTTTGACTGCAGCTTGACGATGCCAGGAAAGTCTGAGTGCAGCTGCAGCTTCGTGACTGCTTCTGTGACTTCAGAAGGTTTACTGTACCATTGTGCAGCTTCTGCACTTTACTGTAATGAACCTGATTATGAGCATTGACTCATTGTTCTTCTGGACTTATTTATAGGAGGGTTTTCTAATCTCTGCTGGAGCCCTCCTCTCTCACCTGTGTGCCTATGGTTGTGTAAGAGGAGCTCTTCCATGAGGTGCAGACAGGCAGGGAAAGGTACTGTAGCTGAGTGGGCTGCGCAGGGAGAGGGTGGGCTAATATGTTTTTAATGAGACAGAGTAAAGACGACTTCATGCTTCCTTCCAAATCTGCTGTCTCCGGGCTCCATGGGCACAGTTCCACCCACAGGCTGCTCGGCTGTCCACAGGCGCAAGAGCACAGCTAGCATTTCTAAAGCCACAGTGTACAGTATAGTCCATCACCATGAAATGATAACAACATAAACAACAAAACGTCTCATCTCTCTCCCTCTGATGTGGCTGCCATGCTCGTAGGCAGTGGTGCATATCCTCTTGGACCAGTTGAGACAGAAACAACTTCAAAGGATGGTGTACCCGCATAAACACGAAGCGAAACAACAGCGTCCCCTGCATTGGGACTCATTTAAAAGCAAACAACTGAGGGAGATCCATTTATTGACATCCTCAGGAGCAACTGATACAACAGTGCAGGAATCTAATAAGAGCTGACTCTCATGTGTCAAACTATTGGCTGCTTAAATGTGGGTTCAGGCAGACTGTCTAATTGCTTTTTGTAGCATGTCTTTCCTCAGGGATGTTGTTAACTTTTACACACTGTACACGAGTCCTTGCTGCTCTACTGTTATGTAAACCCCAGAGGTAGAAACTAAAACATCTGGGGTTTGTGATGTTGAAATGGAGTGCAGGCAAAAGAGACCAGGCTTACAGAAAAGGTCAGAGCAAAACAAGATTTCTTTTAACTCTTCTTTTTAGATATGGTGACAGCAACTACTGTAACAACTCCACACAAAACTGTGGCTCTTTGCACTATTATTTCCGCCAGTATGTAAACATAGACAGTTGTATACTGTAGAGAAAATACTGTACAGACAAATTCCCAAACTTCCACTTCTGTCAAAAAAAACTTTTGTTCTCTGTACAAACAAATTAGATGCTCACATGAGTCAACTTCATATCTTTGAAGTAAAAGTACCATAGCACACCCTAACAATACTGTTACAAGTTTAAGTCCTCTACTTAAATAAAAGCATATACATATAATCAGGAAAGCTCTTAATGCTTAATTCAGAAAAATGTCTCACGTGACTGTTATACAATATCATTAAATCATTATTACTAATAACCTGATATAAAAGCAAAGTCATCTACTGCCCCTCTGAACCATGGTGTACCTCAAGGCTCTGTCCTAGGTCCTCTTCTATTTTTCCCCCTCCCTCTTGGTGGAATAATACATAACCATAATGTAAATAATAATAATGTAAAATGACTGACATGCTCAAACATAAGGAAGAAACAACAGAGGCAATCCTTCCATCTGGATTTAATAATAAATCTGGCAACCTGGCACCCTCCCTTGATCTAAGGTGTCAGACATTTGGGATTTATCTTTCACTGTAATCTAGTTGATCATCATGTTGCAAGTAGTACATAACCTCCATTTTTTTTTTTTTTTTTTTTTTTTACCTCTTTTACAATCGTTGTATTGTTTCTAAAATTGGATTGTTTTTATAATTCACTGACATGCTTTCATCCTTTTCAGAATGGATCTGTTTATCTGTCTTATACACAACGCTGCAGCCAGACTCTTAATGGGTGCAGACAAAAGACATCATATTACTGCAATTTTAGCCTATTTGCATTGGCTTCCAGTTGATTTTAAGGTTTCCCTTATTACTTTTAACCTGCATTTAACCTCAAATCCTGCAATAAAACTCTGTTGTACTACTGTAATTGTACTTTTTCTGTCAGAGCCCCCAAACTCTAGAACACCATTCCTATCTCTAAAACTCTGCTAAAACTTATAACCATTTCTGCATTAATTGGTCTTTCTTCCTTTTCTGTTATGGTCTTTGTAACTGTAACTGTTATTATTATTACTACTACATTGTTCCATCTTAATCCTTTTGTGCTGTACATCTTCAGACAAGATGAAAGCTTCTCCATTAAAGGTCATGGCACGTCCATTGATTTCTATATTCACTCTTTTTCTAACCCATGTCTGGTGCCACTCACTGTCAGGTTAGTCTCCACTCAGTGAGAGTTAAGTGCTCATCATCAGAGCTAGTCTGCAGCTTCCCTGCTTTGTCATTCTGCTAATAAAATTCCACTTGAATGCAACTAAACACTCCGCCTACACCTAACCTGAGAGAGATGGAGGGCTGGAGAAGAGCTGCCAGAGACCAGCTGACACGGTCGAGCCAGCATGTGCATTCCTGTAGGTTAAAACATACTGACATTTTGACAAGGAGAACCATACAATCCTTATTCTGCCACCAGGGTGAAAGCTATATGTAAATGGCAGGAGAAATGTGTAATCTGTCCTCCCACACAGAAAACATGTTTCCCCTCATTTACTCTCATAAATCAGTAATACATCAAGAGACAAGGGGAGTGTTATATTTTTTTCTCATGTTCATTTACTGTGGGATTTAATTTAACAATGGGACTTATAATTCTGCCTGGTTTGGTAAAATAGATATATTTAACTGTTTGACCTCTTTTTTATCGCATGAGCACTCACAATAATTTTCAGCACTGCTGTATAATCACATAATCACAGACTTCACTGGAACTATTGAAGTCGCAGTTAGATGATTTGGTAGATGTTTTTAATAAGATGCACTTTATGAAGGGATTGCAAACTGTTTCTAATAGCAGTATTAATATTTATAAATCGCATGTTAATACTTTATACAACAGTAACAAGTCAACTAGCATGAAATACAAAGCAAGTTTAAGGTTAGTTGTGCATTTTGGGAAATTCTCTTATTCGTTTTTAATTTTTTTTTTTGTCAAGAAGATCAATGTGAGAAGATCAAGGTGCTGTTGGTGAATTTTGTTACCTTTGGGCAGAACCAGGCTAGCTGTTTCCCCGTTTTTTTTTTGTTTGTTTTTTTAGATAAGCAGCGGTTGGCTGTAGAGTCACACATATGAGAGTGGTATTGATTTTCTCATCTAAATTTGGCAAGAAAAGTGAATAAGTTTCACTGGACAATGACAGGAAATCCTGAGCGCACTCTAAAAAGTTTCTCAATAAGTTTCCCAAAATATTCCTTCAGTGTTCTATAGATGACTAGCTATAGATGGTCGCTAGCCATAAAAGACAAAGCAAGTTAAAGTTAAGAAATGTAATGCTAGAGGAGGATGTACATCAACCTGGCAAGCCATTAGTCACTCTTGTTCTTGGCTTGGGATACTGATATTTAAAAGACTGCTTCATTAACCATGAATAAAATATTTACAACTTACAAATTATTGTTTAATTAAGCCTTACTCGAAGGTGATGCCAGTGACTTGATAGTAATGGGTGAGAAAATATATCTTTCTTGCTGGTCTGATTGCAGACTATATGGCCCATATTTTAAAGCCTGCATATGAGACATATCCAACAGTATCTCAGCTCGGAAGACAAACTCTGTAATACAAATTAAAATATCCTTCCTGATAAGCAGCAGAGACACTTGACTCATTTCAGAGGAATGAAATAAAAGCACTTGAGAAACACTGGATGCGGATGCTGTTCCACAGACCCGTGGGATTGGTCAGATCAATGTCTGCTTCATCAACGCTTTGGTCTTGACCTGTTTATTCCTCAGATCAATCTAAGCTGTTTTGCCTCCAGGCATCTGTACAATACATGCGTGGTAGTCTAGCTCAGCCGTGGGAGAGCCCACAAGGGTCTAATGTACAAACTCCTCCTTGAAAAGTGAGCAGCTGGTGAAAGACTGCACCTTTATTTCTGCTTTTTGTCGTTTATCTGAATATGCCCTCGGGCCTGTGACTGCGGACTGCAGCGATGAACATTTCCTGAACCTGTTTATTTAACTCAGTTTTAGCATCAAATATGTGGCTCTTCTGCCTTGGAACAGTTCGGCCCATGTTAATGAGAATCCTTTTGAATCACTCTGAGCAAAAAATGTAGTTAAATTTGCCTCAATGCAACTGTCACACTGATACCACGCTTCTGCAGAAAATGTAGTGGGAAACATGAAAGCGGTGATTGCGTGCACCATCCAGTGTCCTCCAGTTTCATGAGGATAATGGCACATTTTCTGGGAAGGAAAAAATAGCCCCAAAGCCCATTTAGATTTGGATTAAATTTCAGTGAAACATTTAGCGAATGGGCTGATTAAGGCTTCCTCTATTGTACGCCATCAATGGAGCAGCTCTGGGCCGTGCAACATTTTGACACCTCTGATCAGTCGCTTGGTTCTTGGAAATTTTGCATTCCAAGTTTAGGGGAAAGTAATAATGCTGATATCAGCGCAGAGTGAACTGAAAGCAGCATTGGGAACAGCATATGTGCTCTTAAAAAGAAAAAAAAAAGAGAATCTGCCACAGGAAGACACAAATCATTAAAAGAAATGAGCAAGATCCCACAAATGCTTTAACGTGCAAACAGCTAAGTCAAATCCTTTAAGATGCAGCAACATTATTCTCATCAGTCTTGTGTACAGTTGTGAAGGTGTAGTACAGAAAAGGCTTACACGGCCAAGTGCAGTAAATCTTTCTCAGCTATGAGACTCTCCATCATACAGCTCTCATGGGCTCTTTGAACATGAATGCTGGAGAACACGTCAAACACATGAACAGGAGTGACATTTTTTTCCAATGCAACATGCAACAAAGTGAGATGGGGTGCAAAGCAGGGGCGCACATATGATATACTGTACACTGCAAAAAAAGAGAGGAAAGGAAATGTCCTCATGTCTTTTATAAATATCAGTTTCCACCAGAAATAACAGCCCAGCATGGATGTGACATGGATTACTTCAAATAATATGTGACCTCCCACCAAAAATAAAAGCATGTTTCTGCTGTGCCAATGATTATAAAACCTCTTGGTACAGAATGTACCATAATGCAACTGTGCAGCGTGTAAAATGCAAAATGTACTCTATGGGTGAGCTATAAATTCACCCATGATTTGATTCGATGTGACAAACTAGACGCTTAGGAGAAAAGGATACTGCGACAGAACACATAGAAAACAGTTTACATTACATAACTGTATATCATGGAGGAGTACGCCTGTGTCTGCCATACTATGTCAAGGCGCAGTTATGAAATCAACATTGAAATGCAGGGCTCCAAACACAGACCGAGGGGGCTTGATCATGGGGAGCGATCTGTATCAGCCTTAAAGGAATGAGACCCACAGATCATCAGAAGCACAACAATCTTTGTTTCTGTTATTCTCAAGCAGCAGCAGCAGCAGCAGCAGCAGCAGCAGCAGCAGCAGCAGCAGCAGCAGCAGCAGCAGCAGCAGCAGCCTTATCTCAGATTTACAGTTAAAATCCAATCAATGAGGGGTTAACAGAGGTTCAATCCCTGGATAAAAACCAACGAAGCCTTGCAATGATGCTACTTAAAGAAGCTTGGCTCAAGTTTTTCAATTTCTGTTAGATTGAATACACCTCCAGCCCTGTGTTTATTGCTCAACATGTAATCTTTCTAATTATTTCATTATGGCCCTGTGGCCTGAAGATTGGAGCGATAGATACTGAGCATCTCTTCCTCCTCCCCCTCATCCTCCAGGATCTCCGTCTGTACCACGGGAAGCCCTCAATTATTCATGCACGGGGTTGGTGGCTGGATCTTTAAGTCTCTATTAAAAGTGGAGGTCAAACAGCAAACAGATTGAGCACACTGAGTGCAGCGTGCAGTCAAGTGGGATACTCCATCTCTGAATGGAATATGACCAGAAAAAGCAAAGACACTTCAAAAAGCAGACATCAGTGATAGTGCTGTGAAAAACACAAATTCATATTTTTCGCATTTTCTTTCCCCGGGTTGTCAGATTGTTGCACTCGCCTTAGGACTCGACCTTGTGGGTTAGTCAAAGGTCAGGCCTGCTGAGTCAGAGCCTGTTCGGCCTTCCAGTGCACACCTCAGGGGGGTGACTTGACTCCAGAAATAGGTCATAAGATTGTTAAAGGCAGATGACACATGGCTCAGTGTACGGATGTCACATGTACAGTAAATGCATTAAGGAAGAATTATCTAGTTCATTTTTTTTTCCGACACGGCACAGCAGCAGGGTGACAGAGAGCAGGTGTAATCAGATTATAGGTGACAACTTTTTATTAATACTATTGGGTCATCACCTCAAGATAAGAACATACTGACCTGCAGGAAATACCATGAGCCAGTGGTACACAGTAAAAATCACTTATTCAAAAGTTGATCCAGTGTGACGCATTAATGGTTTAACTTAACACAGTGCCCATGGGTAGAAAACCACCCAAAGGAGTTATTTTGATCCCATAAGCCCACAGTAATAATAACAGAACACTATCAGCAGGCAAAAACAACTCATTGCTTCTGGATAAAGTTAATCCAGTATTGTGCCTTTGCTGTATTGACTCAAATCAGCTCAAAAAAAGGTTGATGTAATGTCAGTGGAAAAGATCCAACAACATGCAGAAGTGTACCGTTTAAAACGATCACTTGCAGGCCTCTCGTGGTGAGTTGGGAAATTCGAGTATGTTCTGGTGTATTGTGGAGAGCTGTGGCGCTTTGGTTCCTGTGTGTCCTTTTTTGGCGGAGGCTGAGCTTGGTTCCCCAGGTGGCTTGGGAGCTCAGCTTTGACTCGTCACAATCAAGCACAGCATAAAGACTGTGGACTGCACAGGACTCGGTGCTAGATTGTTTCCACTGCTTAGTGGGAGAGTTGACCACTTTACTAATGCTGCCTGCGAGTATAAGTTTATGTTTAGATTATGTTTCTCTTGTTTTGAGTACCAGTGCTTGATCTCTTTTTCTTCATGCTCAGTGAGTTCTCCTGCATCGATCTCCAGCTCCAGCGTCTCTGCCACCACGCTGCTGCTCTAGTCCACAACCATCACCACCTAGTTTCATTTGTGCCTCTACCACCACGTGCCCTCAATGCTGTACTCACGCCACCTGAGCTCTGTGCGCTCCAGTGTATCTCTGAACCGCTCTCCACCTCAGTGCCTCGTGCCTCACCTGCTATTCCCAGGACATTGCAGCTATGAGTTTCCTGCGTACCCGGAGTCTCCCTTCATTATCCATTCAATAAATTCCTATTTAACCCTTACACCCTGTCTGTGTGTCTGCTATTGGGTCCAAATCCTGCTGAAACATAGCATCTCAGCTAATATTTCACTGCACTAGATGTTGAATGTTAAATATGTGTTTTTTTTTACTGTCATTGAGTCTGTCTCTTTTAGACAAGATAATGTATTTATGTTTATGTTTATTTCATTTAAGAAGGGACAATGCACATTAATTAACATGATCACTTAAGTCATGTAAATGTGCCAGATTTAGCCATACAGTACAGGCTAATTTTCATCTGCAGTCCCTGGCAGGTTGATGGTATATACATATATATATGAACAGGCATTAAAATTACATACAGAAGTACAAAAGCACATAAGCACGGATATAAGCGAATTGATGGCATGTCCATAGAAAAGAACACAGATACAGATACACACATATAGAAAGCACGTAAGCTCAAAGCAAGTACCTAACCACAGACAAAAGCAAAGAGCAGAAACAGCAAGATTTAAAGACTATAACCTAACCATATAACAAAAACATTAAAAATGCACTATACAAAAAGGACAAAAACATAACACACACCAAAACACACAGCCCAAAGAAGACACACAAATGCACAAAGCAAATCACATAAGCAAAAGCCATAGCACACAACCACAATTAACAAGACAGTGAAAGAACGTACTATACAAGCACCTAAATCCTAGCACATATTATGAAAAATGAGGACATGGCCACTATCCAGATCATGATAACAGGTTTGATTGCCCAGTAACCACTGCTTTACTGATTTGGAGAACAACTTAAGGGATGTAATATTCCTGAGTTCTATGGGCACAGTGTTCCAGGTGTGTACTGCTCGATAAGAAACGGCTGACTGCCCAAAGGCACTCTTTCTCTCTTTATTTCAAGAGACTTCCTGGTTAAATAAACACTCAACAAGACTCAGTCTACAGAGACAGTCTACAGCCATGCAAAAAGCTATACTTAGGCACAGCAGTGCAGCTAAATGCTAACTTCAGTATGCTGGCATGTTGTTTAGCGGGTATAATGTTTATTGTGTTGAACATCTTAGTTCAGCAAGTTAGCCTGTTAACATTTGCTAATTAGCGCTCAACACAAAGCACAGCTAAGATTGACAGGAACAGTTTTGCAGATATTTGAGATGGGGTAGGGAACGTCTGGCCTTGATCTGGCCCGCAAGACAATTCATAAATACAAAAACAGCGATTACCGTTTATTCTGCAATAAAAGACAATAACATGAAGTAGTAAAAAGTTTTGCCCATCGCCATTGTACCCAAGTCTGTGGGGGTGAGCTCACAGTGATGAAGAAGGCTAACCTCCTGCCTCATTACAGCTGATGATGAGCCGCAAGGACAAATGCTCTTAGATGAAGTTAACACGCTTCGGAGGAGTTTAAATGCCAAACAAGCAGCTTTCACGAGACCACGTTCTGACAGAGACAGTGTTATTCAGGCACGTTTTATGGTGAGCGAGCTAATAGCTAAGGAGCTGAAGCCTCATTCAGAAGGAGAATTTGGGAAGAAGAGTGTTGTTGCTGCTGTGCAGCTGCTAGCATCACTGATTTGGCCTTCATGATGGACATTACCAAGTAGCTCTCAGAGCTGAACCTCAAGCTCCAGCAGCATCTCAGCTCTCCGCTTTCAAATGAGAAATCATTTGAAGCCAGCTTAAAGCTGTGACAAGTGAAATGGGAAGGAGGTAACACTGTTCATTTTCCTACTCTGCAAGAACAAAAGCATACTATGACATCTGAATACATGTGAAAACGCCTTCAGGCAGTCAGTGAGAGGTTTAAGGAGAAGAAAAATAAACAAAAGGAACTGAACATATTTGCTGTTCATTGTGAAGTCAGCTGATGCCTGACAACCTGCAACACGAAATCGTTGGGCTGCAAAGCAATGGCGAGCTCACAGCAACAGCAGGTACAACCTCCCTCTGCTCGAGTTCTATAAACCGTACGTCTTCCAGAGGATTTCCCCATTCTGAGAAGACACGCTCTGAAGTTTCCATCTCTACTTGGGACAACCTCCTGTGCAGCTCTTTTCAAAAGTGTCTCTTACAAAAGCTAAGTTCAACAAGGCTGATTGACCCAGACCTGAAAAACCAGCTTCAGAGGGACCGTCAGTGCTGTCCTTTGACAGATGCCTCACCAAAGAAAACCAGTTCCAGCCATCAAATCAGAGGTTAGTGTAATATATGTGTTCAATAATTTAGTATGGCCCTTTAAGGATGCTTAAAAATTGGAGTGACCCTTGAAAGGAAAAAGGTTCAAGGTGGCAGTAGAGGTGAAGTCAGAGAATCACAACTGTGTAATACATGATGTGAGAACCATGAATGACAGAACAAAAATTCATGGCTATGCATTCAACAGTTGTTGAGATATTTTAGTCTAGACCAACCAACAGGCCGACCCTGCCACACATACCTGTAAATCTCTCCCACACCATTTTTGTCTTTTGGCTCACGGCTATTTCTGAAGTTTTACTGGTTTGTTGTGCAAGTAAGAAATCTTGAGAATATTATATAATAGAATATAACAGCTTCATGTATGTATGAAATGTCAACTGACAGTCAAACACACATCAAAGGGATCAATTTTCAGAGTTGGATATGCCGGTCTGTTGTGAATGGAATTTCAAAACACAGAAATAAAAATCTATTTTTAGATTTTTAGATTTTATATCATCATCATTGTAGACATGGCCTTAAATGATCGGGCAGTAAAATAACCTTAAATTCATATGTCAACAACACATATAATAGCGAGGATTGCAAAGGCAGAAGGTGTAGTGCCTTAACAATATTGCCGTGGCCCTGGAGGGATCTTGTAAGGGAGAAGGGCTCAAAATAACAACGAGGAAGAGAGGTAGAGGGGATTTCTTTAAAGATTAGAGCAAATTAGTCTGAGCAGAGCAGAGAGAAGCTGGAGAGAGAATCCCACTGAGCACTTCTTTGGTGATTAGCTGGTGAAAAGCCGTCGAGGAATCTGGACTAGAAATACAGTCGATGAAATTCAGTTGAAAAAGTGGTCATAAGCATCCAGACTATTACACAGATGTCTAAAAACTTATACTGCTCCACCAAATATAGTTACAGCCGAGATGCCTAGACGGCTTTTCACTGGCTAATGCTTTCCAGGGTATGATTCAGAAGTGAGAGGATGATGTGAGGTGCCACTTGAGGAAATGAGTTTTTTAGCATGTGAGTAAAGGGGATTATCTTGTTGAAATGGGAAGGACATTCCAACACTGGTGATAAAGGAGAAGAGACAAATTCATAAGCATCATGATGTGGGTCACAGGTGGTTGTGGAGGGTGGGCGATGACCTGTAGGTGTTTAGCTATTGCTACTCTAGCAGCCTCGCACTGCTCGCCAGCATCATGGAATTTGAAAATGTGAGCAAGCACAAGGCAAATATTTGCTTTCCTTTGTGTTGGAGCAAGATTATTAGACGGTGTGACTCTAAACCCGAACGACGAGAAGAGCAGAATCTCGAGTGAAGTCGGAAGCCTCAGTAAACTAGTTCATACAGTGTTGGCAGATGCTTTAATACTTGGACACAAAAAAGCCTGCTGTCGAAGAGAGGGTGAAACATTCATGGCATTGCGTTCAGCTATGCACATGACTTGGTGGAAATATTTGTATGAAGAATGTAAAGAGCTTGAGAGACGTCGTCAATCCGATTGGATGGAAAGTCGGAGGCAGCCCCCTCAATTCCAGTGTCAGAAAGGCAGTGGGTAAAAGAATGGGTTGACATGGGAAGCAGTGTACTTGTAAAGGAAAAGGTCTTCCATTGACATATCCAATGGGTTATGTCACATATGTAGTCTATTTTTTTCCAGTATTTTACAAATTTGTCTTATTGTAATTTTGAGTTTAAAGTCAGTTCCTCCATGCAGTTCATTGCACTGGTGTCCAGTTGTCCTTTGCTGAAGGGTTCGGCTGCAGCCATTTCCGTGCAATGGTTTTCTGGCTAGCAGCCATGTGGTATAATGATGTTGTTTGACAATCGCACAAGCACGTTTGAGTGCTCATGCCTTTAGCAGTGGGAGGAAGGGTCACTGAGGCTTGGTCACTGCTGTTTGAAAGGAGAAGTAGAAGGCAGGAGTTGAGGTCTGATGAGACTGCGAGCAGCTACACTAAGTTGGCGATTAGTCCTTGGTGGCGTTGAACTTCACAGATGACAGATTGCAGTGCGCTCTCTGACGCAATTGTTCTAATAAACCGAGTTTTATAACAGTTTTGTTGATCATTCATATTGTTGTTGCATAATGAAACTGATAAAGACGTGGTCAAATTGTTATGTTAAAATTTCAAGACGTGAGGCCAAGTGCTTCGTCTTCTTTGAGAATATTGCTGCTGCATGATGTGTTTTCAAACATGCTCATGATGTCAAATGCTACCAGATGTTGTTTTCGACAGTGAGATGAGCAGAGCGGTGACCTTTTTAAGATTGTGTTGGCAGGTGAACATGTGGAAATCTCACCAGAGATACAAGCAGCAAACACACTGCTTTTGTACCTCAATAACCTTGTGTTTATTAACTATTAAGCTTTATATGAGGATAGATAAAAGCAATGATATGACTTTTGGACAGCCTTCACGGTGAGGGCTGTGGGAGGAAAAGGCACTTTAGTCTGAACAGTGTGAGGTCTGGGTCAAATGCTCACCCACAGCTGATTACACCTGCCCAAACAGCTGTCATAGCCACTATTCCTTTCACTCTTATCATCAGTCGGCATGACCTGCACGTCTGAATATTAGCACTTAAATAAATCCTTTAATTAATTCTGTTGAACAGTGTATTCTATGCTGACTCAAGCAAAAGAAAAGGAAAAAAGAAAATGCACGATGCACATAGATTTCTTGTACACTTTAAGTATATAATAGTGTCTACAAACACTGAAAACAAGAATTCAGTCGTCTTCCTGAACCTTGAGCAGTCATTTCTTTAAATGTACCAATGATGTCTGTAATAGCTACTGTAAAAGCCCCACATCAGGTACTTCCTTGGAGTAAAGACAAGCTATGAAATAGATTCTGCAATCGGAGCCCAATCTCTTAAGAATGTGCTGGAAGGGCAATTTTAGCGTAATAAAAAATATGAGCTTGATTAATCTGAAATTCAATACCAATTACAATGACATTAAAAACTCCAGGGGATACTGTACTCTCAGAAACCTGGCACATGCAGCTGCAGAGAAAAAGTGAAATTGCCTTTATAATATATTGTGACACACTTGTTTTGCAGTTACAGTGTTATAAAAGCAAAGCAGGTTGGAGGAATAAAGCTTGAATCATGACTTACTGTATGTGTTGTCTCTGCAAGGTTTGCAGACAATTGCATATATTTCATTTTAGAACAATTCAATTTCAGCCATGGCTGCAGCACAATTCTAGACTGATCAAAAAGACTTTTCAATATCACTCGGAGAAAACAAGAATGTACTAATGCAATATAGGTTATGTGATAGCTAATGCTTTTTCATTCCTAAATATGAAGAGATAAAATTCACAATCAATTCGAAGCGAGGCAGGAAAAAAAGAGGGAAATACATGACTTCAACCTTGCAGTAATTCCGCCTCCCCCTTTTTTCCCTGTGTCTGACAGAGCGTTTCCCCAGAGCCTCAGCTCAAACTGCAGAACCGTTCTGTGTGGCAACTGTTGAACAAAATGGACTCTCACAAGGAGGAGACAAAAATCCCACAGGAAAAAAAGGGAGGATGAAAATCAATGCAAGCGAGGGATTTTAAAATGGGAAGAAATCGAGGGGCTGGGAAGAGAAAAAAAGGGAAAAGGGAGAGCAGGAAGGTGAGGAAGGAGGAGACAGGCTGAGAGGAAAGAGGGGAATAGAGAAACAGAGTATTGAGCTAATGAAAAGATCAATAACGGAAAGGCTTTTGAAACCATGTAAACTGTATCCTAATGCCTCATTTGATCAAAAGACATTCATTTCTGCCAGTGAATGTCGTTTGCACAGAGAAAAGAGACTGGTTTGAGCCCCACAGTACTGTAAGTGCTGCTGTCTGGGTGGTTAAAGTGGAGGCTGGGAGAGAGACTGAGCTTGCTAATGAGCACACTGGGAGAGTCTGCCTCGTTGTTCTGTTGGGTGGTATTTCGAAAATATTGCAACCAAGAGACTGGGGCGGGAAGTTAACTCAAGCTGTCAAAAAATCTTTCAATCTGGGTTAATTGCTCAGGGAAAGGGAGCCTCGTGATTATCATCAGAGATGTTTTTTTTTTTCTTCTTAATAGCATCTACACAAATGTACCTGCTACTTAATTCGAGTTGGAGAGTGTGTTTATGTGTTTACACAGCGTTTTTACAGTTGCTGAAATCAGTCTTTCTGCTGCTCTTTCATTATTTCACTAAAGTCTGGATAATCAGTGTCTGACCTCTGTTGGAAGGCAGTTTAGAGGGATCACACTGTTCAGCCATGCTACTTACCTTAGTTTCTTATTTGGTTCTTGTTTAACTAACATCCAAATCATTCTCAGAGAACAGATTACCCCTGCTGGTCAATGTAGAAAAACCTCCTGGGTTGGTAAAGCTAGGGTTGATGATGGAGAAACCTCAGCATATTATATGTGCAGAAGCACAGATCACAGATCACTAATGCTTCCATGCAACTGTCTTATACATAGTCCAACCTGAAATGTGTAAATCAAACCACATGCGACTTTATTAAACATGCATACCTGCAATCCAAATTAGAGCTGCAGGGCTGATTGCAGAGCCGCATTCAACAGGTGGCACATCGAATGCATATGATTGTCCTAACGCTGCTGCGATCCATGAACAATCCTCTTGTTCCTCCACTGAAATAGCTCTGAAATGTCTCCATGTAATGGATATTGCACCTCTCTGTGCCACCGCAGCAGTAATAACCTCAGCTTAGCAGATAAAGATGGTCAGACTCTCCATTATCTCCAAACTGATGCTATGCTGTAAAACAGAGGATCAAATATTCTGCAGGGTTGTTTTCCACCTCAAAGATACTGCATTAGAGAGGGATTGTGTTTCTTAAAAATACTACCACATAATCTAAGTATTATGAAAGAATTGCATCGGAAAATGTCTGTAGACAGCATTTTGTTATCATTTAATTATCCAAACTGGCCAAACCCTGCAAAAAGACATATAATCCCAGAATGTAATCATTTTAACCTTCAACCCTAATTAACACTCTATCGCAGATGTAATCTTGAAATACTTTCCCGGAACTGGCAGTATAGTAGTATTACAGAGAGGCTCCAGGAGCTCTGTGAGTTGCACTGACGCTTGTGGTGAGGATGTGTCTGCTGCAGCAGACTGTCTGTCTTCATCTTCAGACAGTATCTGGCACAGCAGAGAGGACACACTCACCAGGCCTGAGACTTCCTCCTGGGCACGCTCTGTCTCGTCCACTTGGAGTGAGGGGTCAGGTGGTAAATCAGCTGGCGGCAGATCTTGCTGGTGGACTTGAAGGAGTCGGTCTCCTGCGACACACACGAAGGACGAATGATGGACGACAAATATAGATCAAGCTAATGTGACAAAAACAAACAGCCGTTCATGAATGAATGCAGGTGAGCCATCACACGTTTGAGGCGTCGCTGGGAACAAAACAAGCAAATAAACTGCACATTGTGATCTCTCTTTCTTTCTTGCTGCAAACTAAAGATGTACTGATTTTCACACAGTCACAAAGTCCTTCTTTTCCTTTGAATACAGCTGCTTCGAACATTGATTCATTTTGCCTCCCTCTTACTCCATGTCTCTCCCTCCCCCTCCTCTTCGCCTTCTCCTTTCTCTCTTCCTCCTCCGTCACAGACTTTAAATGGAATGGGCTGCGCTGAGCAGGGTAAATCTAATTAATGGAACAACACGACAACAAGAAAGAGGCAATGTGGCGAGAGAGAAAAAAGACAGGGGCAATTTACCTTAAGGCGATTAACCGTTCCTGCTGCCACTTCTTTTCTTGGGCAACACACAAACATGCCTCATGCTTCAAAACATTCAGTGCTGCTGTGTTAGAAACTCGAATGACTGAACGCGATGTTCTGATGAGTCTGCGCATACTGATTCGTCATATGAAAGTATTATTAGAAAATGTGAATCTGTGGCCTGGAAGAATCAACAAAGTGTGCAGTGCCATAAGTTCATAAGCACTGTGAGGTATTAACCACAGGTGTGAGAACAGGTTGAGTGCATCAGAACAAAACACGCATTAAATTAACGGCCTGAAACTGATGACCATGAGCTTCAAAACATTCACAAATTACACATCTTTTAGCTTTCAATATGTCCTTGTAATGTAAATAAATCTCAGCGTGGTGGAACATTCTGGCCACAGAGGCAGCTCCCAGGCCTTAAATCCAGCACACTGCCTCTCTACATCCTCGTCACGTCTGACACAGTATCCTGCCACGGGTCGCCAGCCAGTCAGGAGCACATATCTGCCAGCTCCTCACTTTCCCTCCCTCCCTCTTTCCTCGCCAAAGCAAACCCCGATAAGATTAGAGTTTCTAATAGGTGCTTATCATCCGGACTCAGTAAGTCAAAACTAGCGACTTTATCTTAAGGCAAGCCATCTCTTCCTCTTCCGTCTGTGTTTTACAGCCACGCTGCGCTGCTTCTGTAGTGTCTTCACCCTCATACCCGAGTTTCAGATGGAAATTGAATTTTAATGTCTCTGATTTGTATGCCATGCTACAAGTGGATGAGCTGACACCCAGTCTGGATAAATCATGATTTACATCTTAAAGGAGCAGCCCTTTATTTTATAGACCATAGAACTCTGAACTAATTATGCATAATTGAAAAGGTTGTCTTAATGAGGAAAGATCAACATGTTGTGCTGTCAGTTCATCAGCTGAAAATGTAGGCCTGCTATACTGCTGTGCTTACAAATATGAAAAAACCTTTTACAGCATCAAAACCTGTTAATAATTTACATTCAGTTGTCTAACATTAGTCTTTTACCTGTCAATCAACATGAGAGTGATAGCAGAGTAGAATCGTAATGTGTTGAATTCTGGTGTTTTCTAACCCTTTGTATTGGGACTGTACCTTTAAGGACTGGAGCTGAACCTTATGTTTCATAAAAAAAACAAAGCCCACCCCAGGGTGGTTTCTTTGCAGCCTCCTCTTGACTTAGAAACATCCCAAAACAGGTCAAAAAACAAGTCCACCAATTAAATGACAAAATACGTTGTTTGCTTGTGTTGCCTTCCAAAACTGTCACAATGACAAATAAATCTGGTTTATGATGTGACGATGTGAAGGTTTGGTTAGATTTAGGTACAGAAACTACTTGCTTAGCTTTAGGAAACGATCATGTTAGGTTAAAATTATAACTTCAATATGGCAATATTACTGCAGCCGCTCGAGGGCTTTGTCACATCCATGTAGACGTGTTGTTTTTGGGTCATTTGCTGAAATGACTGATGCTGTCGTTCATTTTGGGAAGACAGTCTGTCAAAATAGTAAAGTGTTACAACTTGGTACAAATGGAAGCTGTCTTTTTGATTATTATTGACATAACTAGCCTTGCTTTCAAATATTGTTAGCAAGGAAGGCTGAAATAAGATATAACGATTAAGTTTACAATACCATCCACCTTTTCAGCACCCCTTTCCCCCGCTTAGCAATTTTCATACATTCCCTCACAAACAGTGAGAGGTGTCTGTAGCCTGGATCACCTCAGACTTCACAGAGCACTGTGGACTCCAGCAGCACCAGCTTCTCCAGTTTGATCCCACCACCACCTGTCAGAGCCCTTAAAGTGCTCTCATCGTTGCTGCCAAAGCCACGCTCCCCCACGAGCCTCGGCGCCACTGACCGTGGCAGCCGGCCCTGTTGACCTCAGCATGATGACCACCGGGCACCTGCCCACGCTTTGCATTATCATACACCTGCAGGTCCTGGAACACAGTCAGCCCGAAAGAGCACAGGAGCAGCGGGGAAGATAGACCACGTGGTGCCGGTGCAGAATCAGACCCTGACCCAGCGCCTCCCTTTGGCCCGACCATTCATCCCTGACCTCTCTACCCACACTACAACATGCAGGTGTCCCTCTGTAGCTGGGACTGAGGGTTAGGTCTCATTTAATTCTCCAGACTGTCCCCCAAACTGTGCTTTTCCACATAGTCCACATTGTAGGAGACACTTCCAAAATGTGCACTTATCACTTATCTTAGTTCAAAGCCTTGTTGAGAGTCCATCACAATTTTCTGCTGCTGCTGCTGATGTAAACAGAAATTTTCTGAAATGCATTTACAACATACAAAATATACAGATTGGTCTCTTACTGGGGTTTAGTTTTTTATACTTCGGTCTGTCTACGATTAAACTTGATAGTCAGTGAGCTAGAGGTGCTAGTTAGTGGATTTTGTTACTTTTGGACAGAGCCGGGCTAACTGGTCCCCTCTTTGTGGTGGTCTTTGTGGTGAGCTAAGCTCACTGGCTGATGGCAGTAGGTTTATATTCATCGTACAGACATGAGAATGCTGCTAACCTACTCATCAAGCTCAGCAAAAGACCATATTTCCAAGAAAGTATCAAACGATTCCTTTAACTAGCGCCCAGTTACCATTGCATTTCTACAAAGACAAGATTAATGTTAAATATTGTGCTGTGCCAGTCCTCTTTTCCCTGGAAGACATGATCCAGCCACTTGTGCTGAACCTTTGAATACTATGCAGCATATCTACCAAATTAAAGCTAATATGTCAGCTACTACTATAATGGATTGAATTTTCCATGCTTCCTTGCTTCTGTATTTGCTACAACAGAAGCTGACAGTTCATTGTTGCCACGATAGCGTGACAACAAATATGACACATGCATTTAAGCATGGCTAATAAATGCAGACATGTTGCAGCTTGCTTCTCTAGTTCTTGTTGATTAATGTGAACCGTGTTGTGTTTTGTACAAAGAGCCTTTTGGACTTCATACCCTTTTTGGACACTGCAGGTCCCGGGCGAGGCTGAGCAGCAGCTCGTGAGAGATGGGATCCACCAGGTTGAGAAAGGCCGCGTTCTTGTACAAAATGTCATTAAGTGACGTTCCCTGGAGTCCCAAATCCTGCGAAAAGAGACAAAAGAAAGAGATTTGGTTAAGAAATTAATTTTAATCAAAATAGCCATATGTGAGCCACGCTTAATTTAATATTGAGGTGACATTTCATGGATAGTTTAATGAAAATAGCTTGTCAGTGTTTATAAGCTTCGTTCATCGTTCCATTTCATCTTGCCCTCTTATCATGCTGCGAGCTGATACGGCTTTGCAATCACAGTCGTGTGTTAACACCCAGCACAGCTGATTAGGGCTGGCAATGGTGCATCTACAGTATGTGTGTGTGTGTGTGTGTGGGGGGGGGGGGGGCATATGTAAGTGTGCATGAGGGGTTTTGGGAGAAAAGTTTAAGCAAGCTTAGATAAAAGTGGAGTGGTCTTTTTTCAAAAATACAGTTACAATCTCGAGTGAAGAGAAAAAGACTCCTTCTGGTTCCTCTTATCTCATTTGCAGGTTTCCGTTGTAGTTCTGCCCGCGGGACTTTCTATCATTTCGCAAAACACAACTCTACACCGTCTGAGGGAAATATTTTTTGATTCCACTTCAATGCACTTCAGCCTTTTTGCTTCCAATCTTCAGACCTCCTGAGTAAAAGATTGTACGCAGAACAGTTTCATAAAACCAGAAACGCATGCCCTGATATTTGCTTCATCTTCAGGCTGTTTCTATTTGCAGTGACAATGTAAATAGAGTGAAGCTGCATCTTCAGGTAATGCTTCGGGCGCTGACGTGTCATTCGCAGCCGCTGTTTGAGACGTAACGTTTTCAGACACATCAAATAGTCTCACCAGCATGCGGCATCCTCAGCCTTTTCAGAGAAGATACCAACACACGCAAGAAAATGAGAAACAACAAGCAGCGGGGAAGACACGGAGCTGAGTAGATGAAACGCAGTGATGAAAGGTTGGGAGTAAGCGGAAAGAAAGTCAAAGAAAATCTCTTCTTTTTAGGCATAAAGCTACATCCTAATCCACAACAACCGAGAGATGTTTTCCTCTCCTACTCATACACTCGTAGTTACATCGATGAACATAGCTGCAGCATTAAAGCAACACAACAAACATATGACGCCGGACCAGCTTCCTCTTGTTTACAGCGATGAGTGCTTTATATCATGTGGACCTGTGCAACCAAAAACTGTGGAGCCGAGAAGTAAATACTGTCAGCACTATATGCACTGA
The DNA here is from genome assembly GCF_039877785.1 of Chaetodon trifascialis. NCBI lineage: Eukaryota > Metazoa > Chordata > Actinopteri > Chaetodontiformes > Chaetodontidae > Chaetodon > Chaetodon trifascialis. The sequence goes on from NC_092075.1 coordinate 10,999,856, forward strand.
GAAGCGTTTGAAATAGCAGGCTGGAGGTCGAAGCTGTGTAAAACATGCTCTATATGCTCTGACAGCTCACAGTGGAGGCAAAGAGGGAAAACTCCCATCAGCATTTTCTCCTCCTCCAGCTTTTAGGTTGATTTATTACAGCGGCGCTCTGTGGGATTCCCTGACACTGGACTATCCTCCAGGCCAGCTCCCCCTTCAATAAACCTCATTTAGCGCAGGGTACCACATGTGTCCATAAATGGAAGCACAGAGATTATATTATAATGATGGTGATGACGATGTGTTAAGCAGCTGCAGCATCAGATGTGACTGCTTTTGAGCAGCTTTGTGGGGGATTCACGTCTGAAAGGAAAGCACATTTTTTAAAGAGATCTGATCCTGTGGATTAATTTGACTGATTTCTGATCATAAAAGCGTGAAATGTTTTCCCATTTGTCACTGACAGGATGCCTGTGTGCCTTCAGATCCCACTACAAGCGTCCTTGTGAAAGCTGCGTATCTAATCTGACGTCTGCCTCGTCACAAAAAGTCTGAATAAAGCGATGAGCTCCGAATCGTAGAACATCATCCCACACATGCGGTTCATTACAATCCAATTAAATATACTGCAAACTGTGACAAATCCAGTCCCACAGTTTTCTGCTTCGGTGTGAGGAACATGTCACAGCCGTCAGGTGATGGACCTTCCAACTCAAGTTTTGTTGACTTACTTTTATTTCGTTGGACTGAAGGATTAAATGTTCTTCACTGGACAGACAACCTGTTGTGACCTTTTATGCAGTCGTGGTTGCCATGTGAAAAAGTACTAAAAGCTGTTTTCCTGAGGAATCAAAAGCTCAAATGCTTGGCCACCAGCATCAATGCTTTGGAAAGCAGAACGAGGTCAATGTGTCAGCTTAGTCATATGTGACAGAACAGGAATAGTTTCTTCTTGCACGTCTCTGTTAATACTGCTGCATGTGTCGCGTTAGCAATCTGCCCCTAAAGTAAAACTTCCATACAAACTGTACTTTTATCTAATTGTCCAGTCTAAATACATAAACGTTTTATTCAAATACAATTTACTATCTACAAAGTGACTCCCCAGTGTTCAGTCATGGGGTAACAAATGGACATTTAGCTTCACTACATGAATTTTCATCAGACTTTTCTGATATCTAAGCTCTACTGTAGCTACAGGCCAGATGAACCAAGTGCCAAACACTTGACCTTTTGAATATGTTCTCAAATTTTCAAATGATCTCAGTTTGAAAGAAGTATCCCTGAAGCTCATCTTATTTAAAGAAACAGTTCGACATTCTGGGAAATATGCTTTATGCTATCCTGCTGAGCGTTGGATGAGACGATTGATGCCACTCTCATGTCATTAGGTATGAAGGTACAGGCAGGAGAGGCTTAGCCTTCTGGCTAGCCTGGCTCTGTCCAAAGGTAACAAAATTAACCTCCGGGCACCTCGAAAGTTCACTAAATAACATGTTCTTATTTGTTCCAACTGTTCAGATACCAATCTGTAAACAGCAACTGCCTGTATCTTAAAACCAGCAGAGCTCATTGCATCCAGCCCAGAAATATATAACATGACTCCCAAGTAGAACCACAACTTATCATTCACAAACTGGTTTTTGTATGGATTACACCAACAATAAATAACATGTTAATTGGTGAGTTTTAAAGATGCTGGTAGATGGATTGTAATCTTTTAAAGACAGCCAGGCTTGCTGTTTGCCCTGTTTTGCGTCTTGATGCTAAGCTAAGCTAACTGGCTGCTTGCCATGGCTTCATATTAACCAAGCAGACAAGAGAGTGATCTCAATCTCATCTAACTCAAAATGTGGAACTACTCCATTAATGTGTGTCATTTATTTATGTATTTTGGGGGCTTTTTGTCTTTAGTGGAGAGAGAAAGAGGGTGAGGACATATAACTATTGACCTAACATCTTATATACATATTTCTGTCCTAATTATGTTATTGAATTAGTCATAATATGATCACAAAGGCACCGAAATCTGCAGCACTTTGAATCGAGGCATTTAAAGTTGAAGAAAATAACAAGTAAGTGTGCTGTGACAGCTAACCTTAGACTTCAAAACTGTTTTCATACACTGCAGAAAGCACCTTAATTAGTGTCTTTTCCATCGCTGCACATCGGTAGCTCAGTGTGCATGTTTGTAGAGCGTAACTGATATGAGTATTTGCTGATTCTTTGTTTACTAATGAATATCTAGAAGATCCCAAACTAATTAACGTAATGGCCCAGAAGGCAGATCTGCGATGGAGATACGGCGCGGGGGCCGGTGTTATTGGTTCCTCTTTGTAATGACTTCCTCAACGTGAAATAAACATGTTCCAGCGTCCATCATCTCGAGGTGATTATCTCCAAATCCATCCGTCTCCAAGAGGAAAAGCTGCTTTGCTGCCGGAGAGCAACAACAGGAGATCAGCCAGTATTTTTTCCTATGCTGAAGTATTGTTAGTCAGACACTTGGCTTCAGCCCCAACAACTCCAACAGCAGCAGCGCTCTGGCTTCACCTCAGTGAGAGATGGAGAGAGTATTCCTGCTTCGTGAGCAGTTTAGATGCCGAGCTATGGAGGAAGATATTGCTCACAACCAACAAATGTACATGTTGATCTTTAAACCCTATTTCTTAGAAGATATGACTGACTGCTTTAATAAACAGGGACAGGGACACTAAACGAAGCCCTGCATGAGTCATATCCCTCCTGAAGCTTTACAATGAAGTTTAAATTCTTTTATATCCTCAGTGAATGGAGTCTACGCAGAGCAGAAGAGATACCAGCAAATCCGTCTTCAGTTCAGACACCCGCAGATTCTCCTCAGCATTGTTTCCTGCTTTAATGTGCACACATCAGTATAATTTATTCAGGAACACCGTACAGATGGGCAGGGAGTTTTCCTGACAGGGGGCCCCTCTTGATCAGAACTGCTTTTGTCTGAACTTCAAAACTGTTCTCCTTTGATCAAGCAAGTGGAGGGCAGCGGGAAGCTCAAGCTGAGCACTAAAAACTATTTCTCATTTCTGTTCTGTAGTTTGAATGAATCTTCAGAAAGTGAGGATAAGATCGGGGAAGGTGTTAAACAGGAAAGTGTGACAGATAAAGCTACCTTTGAGTTGGGAGCTATGAGGCTGACAGTAAAGAAGCGTTTGCACGATGCTGCAGAGGGGACAGATTAGAGCTACTGAACAAAACCACACTGCGTTTGTAGAGAGTGCATCTACTTATGTGGATCTGTATATTTATCATTCTCTCATGTATATTTCAGAACCTCCTTCATACAAAAGGCAGTGAACAACGGAAAGAGAGCAGACACAGCTTGCCATTCATTTACATGGATTAGATTTTCTTTTGTAGCCTTAATGCCTTCTTATCAAGAGTCTATATGCCATTTGTTATAACAAAAATATCTGTCCTTCACTTAAGATCGCCAAGTTTGTCACATGAAAATAATGAAAACAATATGAATTCATCGGAGCAAATCTTCCTGTACTGGTTTTAGTGTATTTCAAAGGGCTAACATATAATGCACTCAGTGTTATGAGTCGTTTGGAGCTGATTATGTATTCACAACATGAACGAGCTGGCTTCCCCATCCCCTTTCAGCCAAAACAGGTGGTTGATTCAGACCAGCGTCTCACCCAATGAGGCATCAAGCTCATTATAAATGCTTCTTCTTGTTCTTTTTTTCCCTCTCCTCTCAGGAACATTAAACGAGTGCAATGTCCTGTACATTATGTCAGCTTCCCGACTGTGAAACATTTATGACAAGTTGCAAAAAGTTGATGATTAAATGATTCAGCTTTAAAAAAAAAAAAAACTAACAGGCTGACACCTGCTGATACGCGTGCTCCATAAAAAGTGGGATTTCCTCCAGTGGGTGTCATCAGTATCACTCATTCAGTGAATGCTCTGTGACCAAGACCAGCGTGCATAACAGCCAAGACATCCATTTACATGCATTTAGAAAAACAGGTGGATCAACTGCTATCTTCAAGCATCTCGTCTGATTAACACAAAAATTGTTGTATTTCGGTGAATATTAAATCTGTATGTGCCTTTTTTACTCATTAATGGAAAAAAACTTTTTGCCCACGTGCTCATAAACCAACCCCACAATTAAACGGCCGTCCATCCTTGTCCAAAGTGCAGACTGACAAACTGAGCGACCCCAAATTAATGTCACCGTTACCTTCCTCAGCAGTTTGAGCACTTCGGCTGCCTGCTCCGTCTTCTGCTCCCGGAGAAGCCTCTGGATCTCCCGGATCCACGCCACCCGCCTGACATACGGGCAGTGGTTGGTTTTCCGCAGCATCCCTGGGAGCTTGTCGGACTTGAGCATCAGGGACGTAAACAAGAAGTCTCCGCCGCCTCTGCCTCCGCCACTTCTCTCGCTTTCTCCCGGGGTGTCATTCCTCTGGCGTCTCCTCTTGGACAATTTGCTTTCGAAATCGAGACTTCTCTGTCTGGTCAACTTAGAGCCCATCACTCCTGACAGGATGTGTCGGTGGTGCTGAGAGGGATTTTGACAACATACAGCCCAAACATCACACTTAACTTGCAGAGAGAAGAGCGGAAATACTTCAGCCCTCAGTCAAATAGTGTTTCAAAGTTTCAAGGCTACTCTGAACTGCAAAGCATCATCATTAACAACGTGTGCCCGGGCTCGCCGTCGTCCCCTGCTTGCATCCGTCCATGCACTGCCTGAGCACTCTGGCATCCTTTGCCTTACTCAGAGCTGGTGCGCTCCTCAGCCAATCAGATCGTGATTCTTCGCACAGCCCGAGAGTGAGTCGTGTGGGAAACTGTTGGCAGCTTAGATTTCTTACTCGACCTCACATCATAACGCACAGGTTGTTTATGTGACATTGAGTCAATCAGAGAAAGTAGACCTGCTTAATCCTGTGTTATTATAGGGCCTTATATAACAATTTCATCATCTACTGTAGCAATATGAAAATGTGGCAGACAGATAGATAGATAGATAGATAGATAGATAGATAGATAGATAGATAGATAGATAGATAGATAGATAGATAGATAGATAGATAGATAGATAGATAGATAGATCTTCTATCTTGCCTATGGACAATTAAATATAAGCACCTACATTATAAACAGCTCTCTGACACTCTCAGCAACATTTGGATACAATAGCAATCTCGGTTTTACGACAGCAGTATTTATTGCACTGGTGTTGCATTGGATTTCATTACATTTTAAAGATGTTCATATTGATTTGTCCACCCCCTTAGGGTCTTAGGTTCCCAGGCTTTGACTGACTATGCAGCCTGTGATCCATTAACACTTGGTGCTGGTGGAGGATCAGTTGGTGGATGTGAAGAGCGTGCATGACTGAGATATTAAAGAACTTGGTGCAAATTGTCTGGGGTTTTAGAGGGACAGTGGAGAGTGCATTCATGGTAGGTAAGTAGATGGAGGATTGGCAGTTTGCTGATGCTGAGGATTTACACTAAAACTCCCCTGTTTATCCATCAGCTATGCAGACTGCATAAGCTCAGGGTTTGGTTTGTCCATTAAATCAGGAACAGTATTGATCACACTCAGGCAGATGGGCTGGTAGACAGATACAGAAATAAATAAATAAAACACTGCGTGAAGACTGAAAAACATGACCCGTAACTCTGAGTGGTAGCTTTAACAACAAATGGATTCAGAGCGATGCATCTGTAAAGAGCAACAACACAGCAGCTGACCTCAGGTGCTTTAACTGCTCGGCCTTGATGCAGTGATGTGCAGGTGTGCTTCAGGGTGTGTCGCTGCTGCGTATGTTACAGGTACAACAGACTTAAAACCTCAACCAGACAGGGCATAAAACACTGCTTTTCATACCCTTTTGAAGACCGAGTGAAATCACACCTAGTCATCCCTTTTTGCAGTCAAAAATAATGTTTGATTCTCCTTTTTCTTTCAGTGGGTGGAGGGGCCCGTCAGCTGTTGGTGTTTGACCAACAGCTGACGGGCCAATAAATATAAATGCAAATGCATGACATGTGACTTACGGAGCACATGGATACGCTGAAGCACATGAATAAACATGTTGCTTTTCCTGACCTCCTGTAGTTTCCCTTTTTACAGTGATGTATGAGTTGATTTCACAGTGTGTGCGTCAGAACACTGCGACATTGGGTGGAACACTGTTTTTACAATCGTGTTATTAAGTCACTCTTTAAGTCTATAACTCCTGTCGCCTTTGACGCACCACCATGACCTGGATGACTGAGACTTGATTTGAACATTCATTCAAAAAAACAACAGAAGTTGGGGGAAAAAAAGCTGTGAGAATCTGCTGCAGGCACAGGAAGGTTGCAATCAAAGAGGCTAAAGTGAGACATGCTTGTATTGCTACGTACTTCAAGATCTCACCTGCATTCGCTGTCATTGACACAGATGCATCTTGATGACCAGCTAAAAGCATAGGGTGAATCTCTCTGGGCAATGACGATGTGATATGAGTCCTTGCCTGAGCTTTCAAACCTAATCCACTGTTGGCCCTATAACAGCCCTCTTATATCACTAAGCAACCCCCCATGTGATTATAAGTCCTATCAGCTCCCTGTCACCAATTCTCCTTCACCTTCTCAGTATTTGGTCCCCTTTCCTGTCATTTCACATCCAGCCTCTCCCTCCAGCCTGGCCATCACTCCCCTCAGATCACAGCGTGTGCTGAAGGGTTGTTCTGGAGCTCAGTTTAAAACAATGCATTATGTTTTCGAGTAGAGGCGTGAGAGACACACATCAACCATGTGACGCACACAAGAGGATGTTTGAGACCTTTAAAGCTGTGAGCTGCCACCGTTTACTGTACGTCTGACCTTGTCTGCGGACATGCGGTGGAGGTTCTTGGTGCAGGAGTTGACAGCCAGAAGGACACTCCGGGAGCTGATGTGCAGCAGGTTTCATGACAGTTAGTGTTGTCTCCCGGGCTGCTCGTTCTCCCCTCTGTTCTGCTTCTCGGTGCATGGGGGACATCTGTGTCACTCTGTGCTTTACGAGGTTGCAAACCTTTTTAATTCAGTGTGAATCATGGGCCTGCTTTGAGCATATCTGACTTTGTCTCTTACTCTTCAAGGTGGTGGGGATTTGTGGTGAGGAGGTCCTCCAGCGTACCGTATCAAGCTTGATATTAGACTCATACTTCTTTGTTAAGGTGTTCTAGTGAGCCACCTCACATGCCTCCAGCATGGGAAGTGAATCACAGACTGTCGTAGATGTGTTGTGTATTATCAGACTCTGACGTGCGTCAGTTATATGCTCAGAGTAGGCATGTTTACAAAAGAAGAAGAAAGGGACTAAAATGATGTTGAAGAAGAAGAACAGTGTTTTGTTCTGTGTTCACTGAATGAAGGAAGACTTGAGGAGAATACAGCATCGTGCAGCTGCTGGATGAGCAGAGTCCACTACACACGACTAAATGTTCTGTTTGAGCTTTGAATTATTAAACGCTGTGTGCTTCACCTATTATCCGTATATGCAGAGAGCACATTCTGGAGTTTTTCCATCAATGTACATAACCAAACTTTCCTCATTAATGTTTGTGGGCAGTATGTAAGGCGGCGTTGGCCTGCTCATATGCATAAGTCTCAGTCTTGTGAAAAAGAAGATGGTAATTGTCAAAAAATGAGTCATTGATTTGTCATTTGAATAAAACAGTATGATGGAGGTTAATCATGTTTTGTCAGGTCTTAGCTGCTCAGATGAGTGCAATATTTTCCTGCCTGTTTCTATTTGAACTCGAGCCATGCAACCAACCATGGATATTCAGTACAGCTGATGGGCCACAGCTGTGAAAACACAAACGTTAACATGGTGATGTTATCACAGCTGTAACTAAATGTCCAATGTGGGGACCAAATGACAAAATAGGCTGCGTTTACAGAGACTCCTTAGACGGCGCTATCACCTTCAATTACAAGTGTGACAAGTATTTTTTGTATATTGAAAGCTATAATTTAAGAAGCGGAAACATTTTGCTGTGATATCATGTTGCTGCAACGTTGCTTTTGTTAACCTGAATAACCTGCAACCAAAACAAAACCTTTCGATCAGGAATCAGATTCAAGGCCACCTGTCAGAGCTTTTTGCCTAATTGCACACACACCACTCCTCCTTGAGCACCGGCAGGCCATCTGGAGCTTAAACAAACTAGATTTTAGAGCAACTTGAACAATTATATAGGTGGTTACCTAGGATTATGGCTATTACCTGGGATAACTGGACCATGGCCTCTGTGTTAAAGGTGAGAATCTGTCCTGTCCCTCTTGCCCTCCACCTATTGGTCTGCTGCTTATTTGACTGACCCGTCTCATCCAGCACTGCACCCCTTCACACTGTCCCCCTGCAGTTTATTCTGTTCTGGCAATTTTGTACTAAAAAGCACAGAGTCGTTCATTGTCTTTCTGTCAGTTTATTCTGACGCCTGCAGACGGAATCCCTTCTTGCTGTCTCGAGTGTGAGATGACAAGAAAGAGCCTGGAGCAGGAGAACTTGATAGATTATATACAATATATTATCTTTGTAGACAGGATGACTTTGTTCTATCATCAGAACAATGTCGGCTCAATAGGCACATCATAACGTGTTGTACAGTCAGGACACAAGGTTCACTTAATCAGTGCATACTAACATACTGTACATGGTTACATGGTCAGCAGATTATGACACATGCACACACCTAATCATATGACATGCTTATTCATTTGGTCTTAAGACAGTGAATACTTATGATTGAGTAAAGAGAAGATGAATAATAAGAACTCCCATCACAGTTCTCAGTGTTCTTTCCTCCCCTCATGGCAGATGTGATCTTCTCCCTCGCAGCCCTGAAAGTCTTCATTTTCCTGGTGAGGAGGCACTTTATTTAAAACTTTAAAAATCAAAGAGGTTTTTTTTGAGCCATCATGCCAAAAACAATATTTATGGTCCCTACGTTATGATTCTGTAAAAGTGTTGACTACCTAGAATCATATGTCATCTATTTGAAATGAACCATCAACAAAGTTAGGCTAGTTAGTAGTTAATATCTGTTGCAGGTAAGTGTGAGTGCCACTGCAGATAAAGAGCTATTCATCTGGTGAATTATTTCCTCTCAGTTTCAGGGTCGAGCAATTGCTCTGTGGTATTTTAGAAAGTTATGTGAAGATTGAGCACAGGTGACTAATTATTTGAGCGATAATTTGAATGTCGCCTCAAGTTGTTTCTCCTTTCCGTTTTTTTTTTTTATGATGGGGTGGGTTAAAGTTTAATGACTGTCACAGTTACATATTGAGAACCACAGTAAGCCTATTACCCACCAACTGCTGCAGATCGTGGCAAACGCACACAGCGACCTGTTGCTGAGGCCTCCCGAGAAGAATCAAGGTAAGACAGAAAATTGTTTTACATGTCTGAAGGTTCAGCTCAACAATCTTGAATCCAAAGCTAAAATTGAGGATTTGGATTTAAATTTCTCCACGTGGCGCTTTCACCCCACAAAATTTCAATTTTGCTTCAAATTGTTTCGGGAACTTCGCACTTGGAGATGTGAAGTCTGGCGATGATTTTGTATAAATGGTTTGTGTGCTGTATCATTCAGCAGCAGCTCTTGTATATGTATCAATAAATTTGCCTGTTATGTAATGAGGTCTCATTCCTTTGACAGACCACAGAATCCGCATGACAGCAGGCTTTAGGATTTGGAGCAAATGGCGGGTATCATTAAGCTAAAATGTTCTAAATAAGGCTTTTTGTTTTTCATTGTTCTTTTTGGCTGCTGAAAGCGCAGTCAGGAGGACACATGACTCACAGTCAGATCATCTCAGACATACAAAGCTGGAACTTTGTATGTCTGAGTTACTTTGTATTACTTTGACACAACAGTTTTGTTGTCAAGCACAGTCCTCACCACACACTTCAAAATCCCTCTCTGTGTTGGCTATGTTATTTTCAGTGTACATTTCACTTTGTAACTTGTGCGTGACAATAAAGTAGTTTCTATCTCTATGCAATCTAACTTTATTGGAGCAGGGACATTTATAACGTAAACTCAGTGCAATGTTTGATTTGAAATAGCCTGAAGCCTTTTGTGTTGTGTCTTGTAGTTGTATTTCCTCTTCATCCTGTTAAGCAGGGAGGCTTTAAGGATGCCGTCAGAGGTTAGGGTTATATTGCTGCCCACGGAACCTCCATATATACTTTTGACCTATTGCCAACAGGTCAGGTTTGATTTGGCTCAGAATACAAAACCCTACGACTGAACTCCTACCAGCCTCAACTTTACTTTTAGTCTCGTTTATTACAGCTACGTAGATTTCTGTGATTGTTTAACAGTCTGTGAAGATTCTCATTCATCCAGCTCATGGCACTTCTAAGTGCTTCCAGAAGCAACTGGACTTGTTTGTGGTTCTAGCTCACATGAATCATTGTACTGATGGCTCAATAGGTGTTCATGAGTGAGTCGTTGACCCACCCGTCCTTCATGTGACTCAGCAGGGTCACATGAGTCCTGATGTGAATGGCTGTTAAGCTGCCAGGAGAGAGATCTCAGGATGGCATTGTAGGTGGCTGATAAGTGGTGTCCAAGACCACCTCCTCTGTTTAGTGATGGTGTTTCCAGTTTGGATGGTTTCCTTTACTCCTCTTTCAAACCATCGGTCTTCCCTGGCCAAAATATGTACATCATTGTCCTCAAAAGAATGTCCCTTGTCCTTGAGATGTGGAGTGCTGAGTCATGACTCTAGGTGTTGGCTCTCCTGTGTTGTGCCACGTGGTTGCTTTGTTTCCCTGATGTACAAGTCTGTACATTGTTTAAAAGGGAACTCCACCGATGGTACACATCAAAGTCTGTTCACGGGTCTTCAGGATTACGACTGCATATGTGAAAAGAGTTGTATAAAGCCTTTGGCGGCCTCACAGGGAGATGCACAAAATCTGATAAATTGCCTCAAATGATGTCACTTGAGTCAGACTACAATTTTGAAAATTAAAAAAAATCTGTTGTGGAGTTAAGAGAGAGGTTAGTTCTGCAGGCTTCTGTAGCCTGCTCACCCTCTCTGCTTGAGGTTAGCAGCTTGAGGCTACATTACCCACAATGAGCACAACATGCCTGAGTCTCTGCTGCATTGCCAGCTGTCAAGTTGCATTGTGGGTAATGTAAGCATCAGTTTTTTACGATGAAGAACAATGTTGTGGAATAAAAAAAAACAATACACATCTCAGATTATGCTGTGTTGGTTTTGTGTTAATTAGTATTTTACGAGTGCAATGATAAATTGGTGGACTACTTTAAGCCATTTGATATGTTTTGGTATAATGTTGCTTCCCTGTTTTGTTAAAAACTATTGACAAAAGTGACTCCAGGAGTTTTTGGACAAGCAGTGAGCCCATGTGAGCCAATGAGTCTATGAATTCCCCAGCTACCTTTTGCCATGTTCTATTGACATTTTGTGGTTACTTATTTACTTATTTGAAATTATTAACCTGTTAGCACAAGCTGTAACTGAACATAGATGGAACTGCCTGGAAAAAAACTGTTCAGCCCTGTTAGAAATAAAAAAAAGGTTAGACAAAGTAATGAAAATAATATTGCATTAAGTAAAACCAGTACTCATTTTTGTGACTATTAAGACACCAAGTTTTCAGCAAACAGCTTTGAAAACACTCTGATGAAAGCTGAGGAGGCGAAGGAGTATGTATAACCTTTTTATGTAACTGATACTTCAATGTGTAAACGTTTCACAAAACCTTTGAACTTTCAAGCGAGGTATTATATTGCTTCAATTTCTGGATATTTATTGATTCTTCTGATAATGCAATATTAATGCACATATATTAATGTATTTTATGACACAGTGTGTGTAATTTGTAAATTATTAATCCTTTTGATCTATGTGATATTTTATCTTGCATTTTGGTTTACAGCTTGGTTTTCCTTGTTTCTGATATAACAAAGTGCGGCTCTTTGCAGGTGCATTTTCACACATTTTATAATACAAATAATGTTCTTGTCTTAACAGGCATTAAAGTATTTATTGTTCCCGGGCTATAACTATGGCAAAGAAGACAATAATCATAGCACTGCTGATACTACTGTTGGCAGCTGTCGCCACTTTTCTGGGTGTCTTCTTCGGTGTGGAGAGAAGGAGGTACTGGAGGGCAGCTGTGGCAGCAGATGCTGGGCACTGTTCGGTGGTTGGCAGGTGAGAGCTTACACACAGAAACATCTTTCAGGATAGGCGCGTTGCTCTGCTGTAAACAGACTCGTGCATGCATACACGCATACAGCACATGCACACATGACTTAAGCATACATACAAATCCCATGAACCTGCTTTATTTAATTTATTTATGTGTTTGCCAACACAGGGTCTTAAGATCTTAAGAGTAAAAACTAATCCTCCACCTCTTCCCTCCCTTGGTGTGTTTTAATTAATTTTACTACAGAGACATACTGATGAAAGGGGGGTCTGCAGTCGATGCCTCTATAGCTGCTTTACTGTGTGTTGGACTTATGAATGCCCACAGTATGGGCATTGGAGGAGGACTTTTCTTCACCATCTACAACGCAACAACTGGTATACCTTTACTCTAACATACCCCCCCCCCCCACTCCAGCTTCCTGATCATTTGGATCCTAAATGCATTTCCTGATTTGTGACTCATACACAGGAGTGATTGAGACCATTAATGCCAGGGAGACGGCACCAGCCAACGCAACAGAGAACATGTTTGGCAACAGTTCAGAATTAGCCCAGCAAGGTAATGTTTAACCAGCGCTATCAGACATGTAAATGAATGGAGAGAAATTGGAGTTCACAATATTATGAAAGAGGATGACCTTGTGACAGTTAGATTAGATTGTGTTTACTCTGAGAGCTGTGATGGACTCACACAAACACAATGAAAGTTAGACAACAAATCCCATAGTAGTACCAATGCCCTGAAGTAATGTCTGAATAACTTACGAGGCAGTGCTACAGTATAAGTCTTTGTTTCCTTGGTGCGCATGGTCGGTAGGAGGGCTGTCTATTGCTGTACCAGGAGAGATCCGAGGTTACCAGATGGCACACGAACGACATGGCAAACTGCCTTGGAAAGACTTGTTCCAGCCGAGCATTGATCTTGCTAAGAAGGGTTTTCCTGTGGGAAGGGCACTCGCCAATGCTCTGTTTGTACGCAGGTCAACCATCATCAATGACACAGCCCTATGGTGAGAGGCCTCAACCTAAGGAGTAAAGAGCTGATTATCTGAAAGTCACTTCATCATGATGATGACCATCTTAAATCATATTTTCCCTCTATTTCAGTGAAGTGTTTTGTGGGAAAAACGGCGACATCCTAAAAGAAAACGACACCATTGTGTTTCCCAAGCTTGCAGAAACCTATAGGAAAATAGCCGAAGAGGGACCTGATGCTTTCTACAAGGGAGAACTGGCTCAGAACCTTGTGAAAGATATTCAGGCAGCAGGTAGTGTTTTTTTCTTGTTTTATTTGAACTGGGAAAGTCGATGAGCAGGGACCGTTTAACCAGTCTGAAGTCACACGTCACATTGCTTATAGAAAATCTGCTCCCGTTTCTCATCAGGAAAACTGCAATTACTCTGTTTAAATGAATAGGCTCAGCAACATGATGAATAAGCCTTCTATAAATAGCAGCAACAGAAAGTTCCGACTTTTGTCATTTCTAGTAGAGAACTTGCAGATTAGAACATGTTTCTGTACCCACAGACCACATTAATGCTTCATTAATGAAGAACATTATCATTACTATCATTATTGCTGCTATCTTTATCACTAAAAGCCATTTGCTAAAATAAACATGTACCTCTCTCTGCACATCTAATTTCCATGCTAAGGAGGATTTATATTTCCAATTCTGCCCAAGTGTGCATTCACAGTGTGTGTCAATCCCTGTTTAGGCGGCATCATCACAATGGAGGATCTGAGGGATTATGAGCCTCTCTTGGATCAGAACCCTTTAAAGGTGAATGTGGGGGAGTACGCCATGGTTATGCCCAATGCCCCCGCTAGTGGCCCTGTGCTCTCGCTGATATTAAACATCTTGAAAGGTAAGCCTTGATGCTTTGTCCAAAAACACCCTGAGTGGGAGAGAATGTGCTTTAATGTGAGCTGCTTTCACTTTGCCAGTCACTCTCAGAAAGGACTCCACTGTGAGCAGCGTGTTGATCTACACTACAGTAAATCTGCTCTTAAAATAAAAAGCTTTGCTGACTTTAAGTTACCTAAGAGTGTCTTGGACTACTTTCTACAACACAGATCCACATTTGGAATGTGGATCTGTCTTTTACAAAGTAGTAACACGCACTACTATAACAGCATATACTGTATATCACACAGTGTGATTTAGAACTGCAACAGATCTCATTTAGGATTGAAAAAACAGATTCTTAAAAACAATAAGGAGATAATGTTGACATTGTTGGACCATCCTACACACACACACACACACACACACACACACACACACACACACACACACACACACACACACACACACATATATAAAACAATAACCATAGAGTGATGAGTCAGAGATGAATGTAACAGTCACGTGGGTCTTCACTGACGGACACGTTTGTTCTGTAGTTATGACATCTTGGGTTGATAATGTAACTCTAACAGGTGATGCCTCATAAAGCTATAAAGCAACAAACTACTAAAGCAATATCAAGTTTACATTTAACTTCTTCCAGTTTGCTAATTGAAGACGAAACCAGTGAATGAACAACAATTGAGATCCAAAGATAATTGGTGGCTGCATGCTTTGTTTGAGTCTGAGCAGCAAAGTTCATGAACATGTGCTGGTTCATCATATAACCGTGTATCATTTCTGTGTACACTGCAGCCCTTTTTTAACCTTCTCTATGTGGGCTGGCCATTGCAGAAAATCCGAACTGTCCACCATCTCTCTGCTACTTTTCAATACAGTGACAGTGTCTGGCTCTCAGGAGCAGATGAGAAACTTCCTTCTAAAGTAATTAATCTCTCTGAACCTTTCCTTTCCTCTGCCTGGCCACCCACTCACTGCACCCCCCTGCCTCACACACTAACACTAATCTAACCAATTTACCTCTAATTGGACACAGTCGAGTGGTGGAGGCTTCACCCACACATTTTAGTGGCTGCCCAAAACTTTCATCCTGCTGATTTACTGTGACTCCTGCCTCTGTCCGACAGCTGAAACCCATCAAACCAAAACTCTCCGGTTCCCTCAGCTTTCCTCCTGTTTCCCTCTGTGGCTGTCAGCTCAGGCTAATACCCATTGTGTGGTCACAGCAGCTTTCAGACTAAATAAAAAACACAGGAACTGGCTGGGTCAAGCCCATTTTAGCTGTCGCCTACTTGAACATGAAGAAAGATGAGCAAGGCGTTGTTTGAATTGAGTTGCTGATGATTGTTGTATTTCCT
The DNA here is from genome assembly GCF_039877785.1 of Chaetodon trifascialis. NCBI lineage: Eukaryota > Metazoa > Chordata > Actinopteri > Chaetodontiformes > Chaetodontidae > Chaetodon > Chaetodon trifascialis. The sequence continues at coordinate 11,015,300 of NC_092075.1, forward strand.
GCAGGGTACAACCTCAGCCCAGATAGCGTGTCAAGCACGGAGAAAAAGATCCTCACCTACCATCGTATCGTGGAGGCTTTTCGTTTTGCCTATGCAAAGAGGACCTTACTTGGAGATCTCAGGTTTCTCAACATCACAGATGTAAGGTCACGGTCTCTGCTTTTCCCTTAATACTCGTAGTTTTTATCTTTCCTTTAATATATTTGAAGGTGGCAGAGTACTACCACTGAGAGGTACCAAACTTAAACGTTCTCATATCTCACATGGTAGCTTTAAATGTTTTCACATGCACAAAGCACTGTAGTTAAGGAGTAACAAGAACAAGAGTGGTGTTTCACCTTTGACCACATTCAGCTTAACTGAGGAGTGTTGTAGTAAAGGTGCTCCTGTAATCACACGCAGCAGTGATGTCACCTGTGCATCACTGCAGCATGGTACGATGTAAGACACTCTCAAGTTAGGGAAAGTTTCAGTTAAATATTAAAGTGATCATGGCCTGTCTTGTGCTTCAAGCCACTGTTGACTTTTTAACGTCAAACCACAATCTATCCTTAACCTCAGTCAAGCGCTTTGAGTGTCTAAATCACAGACTGTATGTAAAGATGGATGACGCGCCGCCACTCTGTCCCATCGTGCAAAAATGAAGCCAAAATATCCCAGATGTGAATGCTGTCATCTTGTCGTCGTCGATCTTTACATACAGCCAATATTCTGAATACGACCACAAATAAAAATCAATCATGCTTCAGTTGCGCTGAGAGGAAATTATATTGCAACGGCGAGCAATGGAGGGAAATATGTTTTCAGCCAACATATTGCAGATATGTTAATGTTTTTCTCAGGCAATGCGTTATTAACTTTTCCTTATTATGATGATAAAAAAAGGTAATCTAGGAGGGATCATGTTTTTCCTAAAATGGATTTTTGTGATTAGTGATTAGTAGTTTTAAACATAATTTCTAAGAGATGGGTTTGGCGTACATGTTCATATTCACCTGCATAGAGTGCAGTGTGATAAATTGCTCCTGATACTAAAATGAGCTGTAGAATAAACACCTAAATTATAACATGTAGTACAGTTGAACAAGCCAGTCCTCTTGAATGGACCATTAACCAATACTTGATAAATAACCCTAAACAATGCTTTTCCCCCAAACATTTGTAATTTTAATCATTTTCATACTTTCTTTTCTAAAGCTCATCAACAATATGACTTCGAGTTCCTTTGCTGATGGCCTCCGTGAAAAGATCACAGACAACACCACGCATCCCATGAGCTACTACGAGCCAGATTTCTACATGCCTGAAAACCACGGGACCTCACACCTCTCCGTAGTAGCAGAAGATGGAAGCGCTGTGGCCGCCACCAGCACCATCAACCTATAGTATGGCCTCCTAACTGATCGGGACAAATATTCTTACCGAGGTTGGTTAATCGCTGCCTGTAACTCTCCTGATATGCTAACAGTTGTTGTTTTCCTGCAGTTTTGGCTCCAAAGTCATGTCAGCGTCAACAGGGATTCTTCTCAACAATTTGATGGACGACTTCAGCTCCCCGTTCATCACAAACGGCTTTGGAGTGCCTCCTTCACCGAATAACTTCATCAAGCCAGGTTATATTAAGACCAGCACACACACAAACCCGCACACACAGAAACACATTTGAGGGTTCTTAAAGCAGTAAAATTGTAATATAGATTGGCTGTTCAACGTTAGCCTGATTGAAGGTCAGGCAGAAGTCAACCTGTGCTTCTTGACATGGTGCATCATGTTTTGAGCTTTTGAATGATGTTTTTTTTTGTGCATCCATACTAAGATGTCTCATCTTTTATTGTTTTACAACACTGAATCAAAGGAGATTCAATGTGGATTCTACAATGGGATAAATAACATTTACACAAATACCTAAAAGAGTCCAATGAAGAATACTCTGAAAATGGGGGATGAATACTTGAAGGACGTATGTGTTTCATTTGACCATGTTAACGTAAACTACCGCAAATTTCTATTAAAAGGAAAAAGGCCAATGTCTTCTATGTGTCCAACCATCATCTTTGACAAAAACAAGAACGTAAAGATGGTGGTCGGCGGCTCAGGAGGAACAAAGATCACAACTTCTGTCGCTCAGGTAAGACACAAGCCACAGTCAAAAGTTAATCCAGCTGTTTTAAGCATCAGATGTACTAATGTTAATTATAGTGATGAGTTGTGTACTTCTTGGCTGTTATCACTGGCTGAAATGTTTGTGCTTTTGTAGGTGATTGCGAATGCACTGTTCTTCAAGTACGATGTGGGAAAGGCTGTGATAGAGCCAAGACTCCACAACCAGCTGAGTCCCAACGCCACTGTAGCAGAGTCTGACTTTGACAAAGTGAGTGTCACAAACAGCAAACAGTACTGATACATGTGACTAATAGCAGGGTGGTGTGGTGTGGAAGGAGGCAATCCTTCAACCAAAAGTCCACTGAGCCCATACCTCAGTCATAACCAGCACCAGGGGCACTGGTCGTTATATTTACCTTCACGGATGTGTAGCAAGGAGAAAAATATTTCAGCACTGGCATGGTAATACACTAAATTGTGGTCTGGCTAAAAAGAGGCACATCATCTTGTGGATATATATACGTGCATACATTCTTTCCTAAACTTACAAACTGGAGAACTAAAGCTTTATTTGATCATTTCACTGGGATGTAAAATCATTTGCTGCTCCAAAGGCAACGTGTGTTCAAATTCTTGTTTATACCTGTTATAAATGTTACGATATTAACCTTTTTAAGTTAGCAATCAGTTCATCATGATTTTAGCATCCCATTGACCAAGTGTTGGACAGCAAATTACAAGCTTGGTCTTTTCTCTTATTTCTTGCTTATTAAGAGAATTGTTTTCACAGACTTGATATAAATTGTCAAAATGGTTTGTTTACAGACTGGTAAACAGGTTTTCCAAGGAACGCACAGCATTGTTGATCCATACTGTGTGATAAAAAGATTTGTTCTTTGGTTTGTACAGAGTCTGCATGTCTTTATTTATGCTCTTGTTGACAGAACATCCTGGATGGCTTGGCACTAAAGAACCATGAGATAGAGCTCCTGAAATCAGGGGGGGCTGTGGTGCAAGCGGTGCTTCGTCAAGATGACGGACTCCACGCTCAATCAGATCCTCGGAAGTGGTCGTATGCCGCAGGGTACTGAGGTCATAAACACACCTCTGACTATGCACAGAGACTGCAGCTGTGTGAACTTTGACACCAGTGGTACCAACTGAGAGATAAGAGACTTGATAAAGAACCAGGCACTGTCTTGGCCATTAATTGTTCTCTCATTAAGTTAGATTAACATTCATTTACTTCATAACAGGCAACTCAGATACCAGAATGTTGACTTATCGTTCATTACAGCCTTGAAAACAAGTGTACCTCAGACTGAACTTGACTAATCTCTTATGTCCAGGGCATTTATATGCATTTCATTTCATGGAATTAAGAAATGTATAAGACCCTGGATGCTGTTTGGAGGATAGAGTTTACCATCATTCAGGTTTGTTTGAAAGTTAAAATTGAAACAGGAAAACAAAGATACACATAAATATTTAAATCGTTTCTTTACTTACTGTCATGTCCCATCAATCCATTCCTTTTTATGAAGCACTTTTGTAAATCATTAGCAGTGTAGAGTTGTTTCATGTTGTTGTTTTTGTTGTTATCCAGTAAAGATATATGTGACTATCAACTGAACTCTTAATTAAGGAAATATCCACAGGAAATAATAAAGCAAAACTAGCAGCAAGAGACATTCCTATATCAGCTTTCAATCGTTTAAAACTTAATATAAACATATTTCTCCAGGACTGGTCATACTGTATGAAGTGGCAGCAAACAGAGAGCGCATGAACAAGCTGCTGTTAAAATAAAGGACTATAACACCTCAGGGACACACAATCCTACTTAATAACTTACAGTAATTACTTACAGTAATTTCCCAGAACCCAGAGTGCAATGGCCTATAATGACCCCATAACAACATTACAGCTGTTGCTGCTCACTGTCACCGCTGGGATTCAGGGCTTTTTTTTTTTTTTTTTCCAGATGGAATGTAAATGTGTTACATAATTACTGAAATGTACAAATGTGTAAAACAATAACGCCTTTTCGCTCCAGACGACTGATTCATATGTGATAGGAACAGTGTCATAATAAAAATGATTTAACATTCACACCACCTGTTATTGTATATCACATATATTTATTTAAACATAAATGACGGACAATCTAAGTGTGAATGGATCATTTTTGGGGGCTTATTTTCCAGCAGTAATTGTTTTTACATAGCTATTACAGATATCTATTTGTTCAAAATAAACACTTTAAATGAACTAATAATTAAAACACACCTGCTGTATAAAAGTCTCCGGGTCTGGCTTACTTGCAGAAGTGTCTTTATTACTGCGTCTTTTTGCCTAAGCTAATGATAACAAGAGTAGGCTATGTTCACACTGCAAGCATAAATGCTCCATTCAGATTTATTGCTCAGATTGGATTTTTGGTTTAGCTGTTATTATTATTTTTTAAAAATGTGACCAGTTATCAGATTTCAATATGGATTGTACACAGCCCTGAACTGACCCGCATTCACAAAGAGCAATAATGCGTCATACTACATCACATGCAGCAAACTGTTGTACTGAAGTAAATATGGAGGCCTGTGTTTGCAGTTTCATTTGTAAGTTGAACTAACTTCAGAGCAGATAACAAGAACAAGGATGATGAGAAAGAGAGTCGATTTCTTAATTATTACTTTTTGATGTGCTACATCTGCCAGCATCTTTCCACAAGAGTCTCGTGGCAACACGAGGCACAAAATTTAGAATTTGGGCCACTTCTGCCTGCATTCTGAACATAGCCCATCGGGAGTCTGCAGCGATGCTAACATGCTCACAAAAACAATGATAAAATGTTGTTTGATTGGTTTTTGTTGAACTGATGGGAACACCATTAGCTTTGCACATATTTGGTCATAAACTAAACTATTGGACAAAAAAGGTTTGTGACCTGACGGTGGCGCTGGATATAAAGTCAGGGGACTACCAAAGTTATCAAAGCCTGCGCAGATAATAAATGTCAAGCCAAAATTTCATGGCAGACCTGCACAGCCATCCGCACAGCCATACCGCTAGCATGGCTAAAATGTTATTTGAATTTTTTACTGTATAAAATACAATAAAAATAGAAAACCTTTACTTTTTCCCTTACATTATTTTGTTTCTGATGGAGCACATTAACAGGAAACATGCACCATAATCACGGGCTCATTCAACAACTGTCAAGCTACCAGCTGACTTGTATCATCCAATCAGATTCAGGCGTACAGAGCAGCTGCTAACCTGACATTTGTCAATATTGCTCTGCTGATACACTTATGCAAATTACGCTGTAATTTTTGTGTTTATTAGGTGGAGATTAGTTCTTCAGCAGAATTTGGTTTGCTGACTTCATTTATAGTGATGGATTACCTGTGGTAATGGAAATGGAAATGTGGGGAGAGAAGGGGGATGATTTACATCAAATGTCCCCAGCCAGATCTGAACAGGTACATTAATGTTACGTGGTATGCATGTTAGTGCTTTAGTCTACCAGGATGCCCTACGACAGTCATATCAATAAATTAAAATATTCAGTTGCTTTACCTGGTGTGGGTATAATTATAATTATTTTCAAGGATGTGGCAAATGCAAAAAAGAGCAAGTCACAATGGAGTTTTCCTTTAAGGCCCAATTAAGCACGATCTCAGTTTTACATAGTTTTGATGAACTTTAAGTTATGCAACTCAGATAGGCCAATTTACTCATCCTTTAGGCAAGAGAAAAGTCTCACGTCTCTTTTTATATCAATGCGTATGTGGTTTTAATTTGACCCACTGCCTTGCATCGCATTATGACAGCCACACATCAACAGAATGCCAGTATAATAACATCAAATATCTATAGTGGTGAGATAATGTGCCTCATCAAGGGACTTTGTGATTGAAAGTGTGCCAACACTGCAAGTCAGAGAGTCATCACAGGATTTAACCGCTTCTGCTTTGATTGAAAGACTATTAGCGGAGAGACATTTTCTGCATAGTGTAAAATGACGCTTACTTCAAATGGTGGTTCATATCATGACACTAAAGCTATGAAGTCACAACTTATCCAGATTAACTCATTTGTCATACAACAAAGACAGCGGTGCTTCACACAGACCAAAATTTGCATGTTCTCATAACTCACATCTAGTGCCTCAAAGGAAAACGGAGCAGAATCCACTTAAGAAATCATTGCTAATTCATAAGTCTCTCTGCTGAAATGTATCTCATTACTGCTTCCTTTGTCTAAGTGCAAAAGTGCTGCTCTGAAACAAGGCAAACAGGAAAACATGAAGCAGATTATTGCTGATCATGCTATACTAACGACAAAGGATAAATGTTTAAAGAACTGCAGTTTACGGTGAAAAGTGTGTAGAAGGTGTCTGAACGAAGCCGGAGCTCAAGTAATGTTCAGGGCTCGTGGTTGAGGTCAGACTCAGTGATTACTTGTCTTGGTTTAGGCTTTAATACATTTTATTGTGACAAGACACAGTTAATAGTAAAAATGTTTGACATATCAAAACACAGAAAATACAAAAATTATATGTGGTGTGAAAATACACTTTGTTCATTGTGAATCTGTTAATGAAATGTAACAGTGTTTCCTTACTCTTTAAACAAATACCAGAATATGCTCAGGGACCTGAAAATGCTTGTTTCACATACAATAAAATCTTTAAGGTCACAGTAAAAGTTCCCGCTTCGGGCAGCTGACGTCCTGCAACAGCCTTGAACTCACGTCAGTCACTTTGAAACGGTTACATGGCTCATTTACAGAATACACTTCCTATATAGAACTATACCATTCAGTCAGAAATGAAAACATTCATTACTATCAACAGACTCAGCATGACAGAGCGTGCAGTGTTGTTTGTTTTATGGCTCGTGCTGCTAACACATTTCACTTTGGCCAGGAGTGTGCAATAAGAGTAGCAGCCTCGTGGTGTGCTTACTGTGCATTAGTCGTTTATGCGACACTGGTGTGTGTGACGTCTGGCTGGACTGAAATTTGTTATATAGTGGTCGCATCGGCACAAACCCTCATCTGGTTATTTGCTGAAATCTGGCAACATTGCTAACAAGAAGACTGATGGGGGAAGAAGTTTTTAAACAGCCCCCGTAGTTACTCAGATTTATTAAGCTAACCATGGGTTTGAATGTTAAGACTTACTCAATTCAAGGCCCACTTACTAGCTAACTGATGAGGGCCGTGAGCTGCAGGTGAAAGCTGCAGAAACAGTCATTAAGTGGACAGCCAGCGAGGGATTATTACTGTGAGGGTTTTCCGTCCATTTGTTTTCATGTGCATTTTCAATTTGTGGATAAAAAAGTGGAAATGATGATTTGATTTTGCAAGATTTTGCTCTAAATTTGGAAAAATTTTGAGTGATCAGTTTAGCTGCAATTAAGGTGGTTTTGATAATCTGATCCTCTGACCACTTGTGTTTTCTTGCCCCATCTCACATCTTTTGAGCCAATTTCCAAGGTCTCTGCAATGACTGCAGTGAGTACAATGTTTTCTAATTAATAGAAGTAATTGCCCAAACTACAAAAACAAGTATAATAAACTGGAATTATCCTTTAAGCTTATTAACTTCCTGTTCCATTAGGAAAAAGCACTAAAATGCTCACATTCTGTCGTCACATTTTCGGTACATTCCTTGATCTTAAGGCGAAAGGTTCAGTCAGTCAGTCTTTATTGCAGATTTTAGTGGGAACGTGGTGCTTCCTCATGATCTGTACGGTCAGTATCCAGCTGATACCCCTTTCTTCCTGCTGTCCGATACGGCCGCAATGCATCCATTCTCTTTTTCCACTGCATTGACAACATTGAAGAAATATTTCCATTCCCCAAATTTGTGTCCATAAGCTTTGAGGCCATCTTTCACAGACTGAGGGCAAACAAAACACACACAGAAATTAGTTCCACTTACCCTTCCCACTTCAGATTTCACAACTGATTACAGGTGAATTAAATGTGACTATTGTAGGATTATGTCCTGGTAATCTCACTCCGAATCCATTAGCATAAACAGAAATGTTGGTCATTAGATGGATGGTCGCAGTCGAGTGACGAGAGCACCTCACCTCATTAAAACCGGGCTCAAAATTCACATTGTTCTTGGAATCAACAAACACTATAGGTGCAGCGATGGCGTCTTTCAGATTCATCCCCAGCCAGAGGCGATTCATTAGAGACTGCGGGAATAAAAGAGAATCATGTAAGAAAACAAGGAAAGAAGCAGACAATCGATAACATGAACAGTTAAGTTACCATGGCCACTGCTGAGGTAATCATGCTTCCTCCCGATCCACCAATCGCAAGGAGCCCTCCAGACTTTGACTCCAGTATCACTGGAGTCATTGAGGAAGGAGGCTGTTCACCTATGACAACAATTACACTCCATATCAGACTGAAAGGAGACTAAACGACTGCATTAAGTAATGTCTTCATCTGCTTTAGCTTGAAAGGCCATGTTTATACTTCACCTGCTGTCACTCTGTCTGCTCTCCCACAGAAGTCAGACAGCTCATTGTTGAGGATGATCCCTGTTCGTGGAGAGTAAATGGCTCCTCCAAACCTACGAAACAAAAGACAACACAGTAGACTGAGTGGATAAAATATCATGTCAGTGTAGATTTGATGTCATTTAAAGTCGACGCAGAACTCTGCTTGAAGAGGCTTCCTGCTCACAAGTGGTTTATGGTGCTGGTGGCAGAGACAGCCAGTCCATCTTCATCCAGGACGGACAGATGAGTCGTCCCCATGTGATCAGAGGAGGGCTTGACATTGTAGTAGGAGCTGTCATGGGAGGTGTTTGAAAAAATCCTCTCCCTGATGCGATTGATGAAGGAGGGATCAATCAAATGATCCGCACTCTGAAAGAAGAACATCATAAAAAAATTGAGCGTCACAGTATGTTGAGTCACCTGTTCACATGCTCAGTCAGTACTTTTCCACTGTCACTGCCCTGCCAGCCACGCTCACCTGCCCGCTCACCTGATGACACACCTGAGATTCATTCCCAATCAGTCTAGCATTTAAGCTGCTCTCCCACGCTCACTCTGAGCTTTCAAGGTGCTGGTAGGCCGGTTTTCTTATGTTTGGACAGAGCCAGGATAGGGTTTTTTTTAGTGTTTCCAGTCTTTGAGGTAAGCTAACCTGGATGGCTGCTAGCAATAGCTTCACATTTAACTTGAAAGGCTTGAGAGTGGTATCACTCCTCGTGTTACTCTTGGCAAGAAAACAAATTGGCATATTTCCCACAATGTCAAACATTTCCTTCAACCAACAGGTCACTGGATGAAAATTGATGCAGTGAACGTGTGACTATTTGATTTCATCCGTAGTATTGGCCGTTGTGTCTACCTGCCCTGGGACTGCACATGGAAATTACCAGATAGTTGCTAAATTTGTCTGGGCAGGTGGTGTACTGTGGAGTCCTCAGAATTTTTTATTGTTGCTGCCTAATGCAGCTGGAAACAAGGCTGATGAGAGCAGTAATAAAACTGCAGCCCAGTCACTAGAATAAATGTCGCTGTTATTTGTTTCTGCATATCTGCATGCATATGTTAATTTGTACGTTTCATATCAGTATTTCAGCAATAGGTATCAAAGTCAGGCACTTCGGTTCACCAGTACATGAGGCGTCGGGACATTGTCCGGCCATGTTTGTGGCAATAAAACTGGGTATTTGGATCCAAAACACAATCTTTTCCCAATTTTTGAACAAATGAACTTGTTTTCTTGAAATATCTTTCATCCTTATAATGATGAAAAGGTCCCAACCTTGCCGTTAAAGTCAGGATCACGAATGCTCCTCTTTTGTCCATTAGCAAATTTAGCTGCCTCAATAAAAAGATGGTACATCTGAATCTTCTGGTCACCATCCAGGGAGCTTGGAGTCAAGGAGAACCCTGAGGCAAAAGGAGAACAACAACCAATTTTAAAACTCTACAATCTTTTGTGTTTTTTCTTCTTCGTAATTCAGAGTAAAGAACAAAGATGCTAAAATTGAATTCAACTGCTACAGTAGGCCAGTTCAAGGTATCACAGGGACCTTCCATCAGTCTGAGAATGAAGGCAAGCATGGCGCCCCCGGCAGGTGGTGGAGCAATGTGCATCTGAATATCTCCCAGAGGAACTGTCCAAGCATCCTCCACCCGCACCTTGAAGGACCTCAGATCCTCCATTGTCAACGTCCCACCTAAGAGAAGCATGTAGGAAACAGTTAAGTTAAATTAAATTGCATTTGATTTTCTACTTTTTCTTTATCACTTTACATACAAGTATGTTTTCTTTTTCTGCCAATGTGCGTACACACCCCCAGCTTTCCAATCCATCCCAGTATTGCACCAACCTGCAGCTTTAATGTCTTCGATTAAGTCATGTCCTATCTTGTGAGTATAGAAGGCCTCTGCCCCTTGCTTTGCTATTATTTCCATGGTATCTGCAAGTTTAGGAAACTTCAGGATGTCATTTTGGCCCAGGATGGTTTTGTTCTTGTGGCAGAAAATTTGACTGTAAAAAGAATCCAAGCAAAAGAAATTATTGTATCACAAACTATAAACAGAGCACACTGAGAGACACTCGTACTGCACATTATCATTTGGGTGATTTATGACCTCTTGGAGCTACTTTAACAGAGCTTGACATGCACTTATGCAATATGAAATCTTGCTGGAGATTACAAATCTGCAGTTCTTGAAGTAACAGTTTTGTTAACAATTATGGTTGAAGAGCATTAAAAACTCGGTCAGTAAGCAGTTAGTAAGATGCTGTACCACAGAGAGGACTTTTCCACGAATTTCTTCGCAAAGGGCTCGTTCAGGAGTCTTGCCAGAAACGGCGGCATATTGATGCCCTCCCTGGCCAGTCTAATTGTTGGCTCAAACAGCTTGGCCCAAGACAGCTTCCCATACTGTTTGTGAATGGCCCAATAGCCCCGCAGCTCTCCGGGAACCCCGATCCACTGAGCGCCTACAATGTGCAGATGGGAAACAGCAGCTGCATTAGACAAATGATGGAAACCAGTGGTCAAAACTTCAGGTGGACTGTACAGGGAATGAAAAGAGGGACCCTGCAGCAACAGCGTGTGCAAAAATGTTTAATGCTGTAAAAATATCCTTATATCTGCTTACAACAACACTGCATTGTGTTATAAACCATTCATTATATCACATACAGACATTGCGCTTATAAACACTAAGCAGGGAGGGTTCAAGTCATGTGTTTCCACTAATTTCTACTAAACAGTACACTTCAAATGCAATAAATAATGTTGGAAATTAGCCAAAATGACAGGTTAGGAAAACATTTACTGGTTAGACATTGCAATGGCTACTACTGCAGAAAGCATAGGTAGGAAATCTATTATAAGCCACTATACACCTGCGGACATCTCTGCCTACCTGGGCTCATTGTCATTGTGGTGGGACAGTCACTTAACAGGTCGGGTTTAAAAGCCCGAGGTACCGTTTCTCTGAAGTTGTAGACCTTAACATGGCCTGGGAAGAGACGAGCAATTAGAGTGACGGACTAAATTCAATCATTAGCATTTGACAAGAAACAAAATATTCAAGTCACAGATATGTATAAGAAGACCCACCTGTTTTATTTCTTATGGTGACTATAGACCCTCCTCCAATCCCCATGCTCTGAGGATTGACCACAGATGTGCACAGAAGAGCTGCAATGGCGCCATCTGCTGCTGACCCCCCCTGCTGGAGTATGTTCCTGGAAAACAGTCATTTTAACTGTATTTCTGGGAACACACAGTCATTCACTAACTGTCTTACTACTCATCACATTATTATTTGCTTAACCATGCACATGCATTTGCACATTTCAGCAGTTGCATGTATCACTGCTGCCCTCAGGGGTTCAGTGTTTCAGGGTGTCAAAGAGTGCTGCCAGGAAGCAAGTTTAAACCATGTGCTGATATTTGAGACTTCAGGCAACATACCTGCCACGGTGGTGCTTTCTAGTTTTCACATGACTCTTGAGGTAAACTGTCTTCCTTCAAAAAAACATCAGCTTTGCTATAATTAGGCTTATCCAACCTAATTGTGCTACACAACAGAGCGTGTAATCTTAACTCTGAATCATCTCTGAATGAGTCTTTTCACTCAGAGGTTGGCACAGTGTCAGACGTGTTCACTGAGCAACAAGAGAGGCTAGAGCGTGGAATGTTTTGGCTCCGTTGAAGCCGAGCCGACTCATCGATTTTAACAGAGAAAAAGTCTGAGGAGGTGGAATGGCACCAAAATTTAATCAATAGAATGTAATTATTGGAGTCTCATGAACAGTATAGACAGAAAAATCAATGCAGTTGTTGATACTGGTTTCTGTCTTTATGCAGTACATGTTATAAACTGATGCATTTTTGAGTGGGATGTTGTCTACAGAGGCACAACGCTTATCTGGTGATTATATTTATATGCATGGCGTGTCTGGTTCTCTGCATACCTGAGGTAGTAGGAAAGTTTTTATTCAAATGATTGAGAGAAAATGAATGCTGGTGCCGGGATGCAGCAGTCTGGGCCAACAACGAGAACAGTGTTCATTCTATCAGGAAGCTTTTGTCCGTACAGAAGAAAAAGAAAAATTACTGAGAGTTCAGTACAAGGTCATTGGATTTGTTTTTAGCGTTGTAATTATACTTAATCAGTATTTTCAGTGAGATTAAACGTTATTGTTGTGTGACATCGATGATTTTATCCTGTTTGACTAATGAGTAGATAATTAAGTTGGGATGAAATAGAAAGATTTTGTTCAAATCGCTCCTCAGCAGAAGGAACCCACAGAGTCAGCACGTTTAGAACAACCATCAATGTTTCTCTCATCAGATGACCATGTCGCCTCATCACTCACGGAGCTCAAATTCATTGTCTTTGCTGTGACCTGGGAAATGAACCCCTCGGCAGAGGACTGATTGCTCCTCTGAATACAAAAGCCGGAAGATCTAAATGCACATTCCAGTGGAAAAACAAAACTCAGCTTCTGTCTATATTTAGATTTACTATGAAGACTGTTTGATGGAGTTCACACTGTGGCTCAATGCTGAACAAGTATCAAAGAGTTCATCAGAGAAACAGACAAGTCCATTCACTTCATATTAGAAAGATTAGCATCAGTTACCGCACCTGGAAAGCACTTTTCCACTGACACTCTCATTCAACAGGAATAAATCAACAAGTGGTAGATAGAATCAAGGCCACTACACACACTTCTGCAGGTATTTATTCTCCCAACAGAGCTTATCAAATCTCTTAAACTGCTTATCCCATCGCTCAGCTTTTCATCTCACCCACAGGCACAGGGAGGTGTAGCTGATATACCTCTGAAAGAACAAGTCATTCCTGTGAATAACACAGGTGAACATGGTGAAAGTCCTGCATGTTGTAACACATAGATTAACTTCCAAATTTGAAAATAAAATTCAATAAAATGCAAAAATAAATAAATGAATAAACATCACGATTTTTTGCAGGTTTTAGATCCAGTACGTGAAGCCAAATCCTTCCCGGATTTAACGCGTGTAAACGAAACTTTCATGTCTGTGTGTGTGTGTGTGTGTCAGTAGGTGACTTACCTGCCCACCTCGGAACAGCGCTGTGAGTCTGCAGACACAGCCGCGTGCCTGAAGCTGCCGCTGGGACATCCTCTGTCCACGAGCGTGGCGACGCACAGACAGACCAGCGCGACAGCGCAAATCAAGCCAGCCAAGACGAGGCAGCACACCAGCCAGGGCTTATATTTAGCCATGGGCTTCTCTGTGGGGGAAACTTTGTGTTGAAGGAACTGTTGCTGCTGCCGCTCAGTGCGCACACACGCTCAATGAACGCTGCTTTAATCCCAAACGTGGGTTTACCCCTCCCCTCCATCAGTTCTGCAGAAGTGGACTTGGGGAGATGAAGACGGAGACACATTGGCTGTGTTACTGTGATGACCATGGGGTGTAAATCAGTCTTTAACATCTCACATTCATCTGTTAAGCCTGGGGAAATAACCATGATGTCACGGCTAGTCCCAGTCATCGGCCTTTTTGTAGAACATCTATGAGTTATAGAGAATCGGGATTTTAATGTTTTATCACTTCCGGGAAACTTGGCAGAGGTGCCTAACCGGATTTCACGAATTATCAGTTCTTGCATAACATCGATAAAGCCTTTTGTCCCTTTTGCTTTTCCTGCAGCACCAACATTTCCTTCAATTCTGACCCACAGTAAGAGGAAAACACAGACTGCGCCCTGTCGCACCGTTACACTGGATGTGACCTGCGTGTCAGGTCAAAAGGCTGAAATCCTCCAAACAGGGCCCATATCAGGCTGCTGTGTGTCTGCACTTGACTTGATGTGCTCTATCTGTACTTTCATTCCAGTTGTTAAACGCAGTAATATGGAAACGTTAGACACAAAACATTGAAATGTTCAGTTTTGATAGAAATGAACATGTAACACAGTCACACCAGCTGCAGCTCTTCACTCCAAGAATCTTCTCTATTCATCACTACATGCTCTCTAATTGTATTGTTTATCTATAATATGTGTCATTGGTAAACTGAACCATTGGGATTACTGGTTGATAATATCAATTCTTGAGAAACATTTCAAATGAATTTCTGGATCTTAGTTTATACTGACGCCCAGAATATTGCAGGAAGCCTACAACAATCTGTCAGCCATCTTCCAAACAAAGTAAATCAAGCAACATATTTTTTTCCTCCTTTTTGTTATTTTTTTTTTTATTATTATTATTGCAGGTGATTAACAGGATCTTCGTCAATAGTTTATGTCAGTATAAATCTTGTCCCTTGCCCATATATTCTGCATTCATGTGCAGATGTCTGATTCTAGACATTATTCCAACAATGAATGTAAATTTTTGTATGAAAGCAGCAAATTGAAACCTAAAGTGTAAGGCCTGTCAGAGCCATTTCTCAGCGTTACTCTGACTGTTTCCAACCCTTCACAAGTCCCCTCTCTATTTCCTCACATTACAAAACCATTAAAAATCCATCAATCTGAACTTAAAGAGTCGAAGCCCCAGAGCTCTGCTGAGGGACAGAATGTCCCAAAAATAATCTTGTATGATAAAAACATGAATTATAAGAGTTTTTTCTTTTTTTCTTTCCTTCCTTAACAAGACAGCAGCAGCAGCAAAGAAAGTAAAGTCTCTCTGCGTCTTGGAAAGTCTCGCACGCCCATGCTGAGCAGGTCGACCGGACCACTGCAGCGTTACCAGACAGAATGAGATGTATCTCTGCTCTCTGTGTTTATGATGTTGTAGCTCATGTTGTCGAGCCCAAATCCAATGGATTCTCCAGATGGCTGGATTACCCTTAAGATGTGGCACAAGACAAACCCAGACCGAAATCATGGCTCTCATGAGAACAAGGCTGCTGCAACACCTGTCTCAAACTTGATTTATTTTAATACCTCGATCAAGCTGTCGAGACCCAGTGAAGTGAGCAAAGAGACCACGTAGCTCACCACTTTGATTTTCAGCCATGCAGGTGACGGCAGCAGCGGGCAACAAGACTGAGCATGTGGGCTGCTAGATTACCAGAACTGCCTGCCAGGATGGAGGAAAGCCAATCTGATAATCCCTCAGATAATTGCACATGATCACACATGGTTAGCCTGTGTGGGGAATAGGAAATACAGTCTGATATATTGAAATGTTCTGGTATCGGTGCTTCTATATCTTGACCACCAGTTTGCCTCGGTGTGTTCGTGTTTGTGCTGGAAGCCTCTCTGTGTAATGTCAGGTTCAAAAGACACCACAGCTGTCAGATCAGTTTATTAAGGATTTGTTTTTGGCTTTGACTCAAACCCATTGTTTGCTCTTCCTGCTCCTTGTAAGCCTTGATGGGCTGAAGCTACTGTCATGACCCGGCTCTTCGGCATGACAAAAGAAAGGAAGCAACAGCAACAATCATATTAATACATAGATATCGCAATAAAGTATGTTCACTAAATGAATGAAATGGTCTGACAGTGGTGTTGCTGAGTGACCGGACCAGACAAAAGAGTGTGAGAAAGAAGTGAGATGGAGAAAGAATGGACACAGCTGATCTGAACAGATGCACCCAGCTGCACTATTATAACGTCCACCTGAAGGAAGAGACAAAACAACAGCAGCAGCCCAGCGCAAGACATAAACCTGCAGGCTGTGGCGGAGCCGTCACACTGCGGGGATTTTAGCGCCATCAGCATGCTGCTCTGCTCGACTGTCCCCGGTGGCCAAGTGTGGCGGTCACTGACTGAGGTGCTGAATGTGCCGTGGTAAAGGTGGCATTGACTGTCGCTGTCCAGGGTGCTGACCCTGGGGGAAACCATGCGAGTCCAGGGCCACCGCAGTGAGCTGCCATTGCTATTTATAGTAACCTTGAACATGATCTTGAATATTAGTTTATAGTCATTTGTTATAATTAAGTACAACACACTGACTGTGTTTTCCTTGTTAAATGCAATTACCTTACATCAGGGCCAGATGGTGTCATATATGATAAAGAGCCTAGGGCACTTCGAGGTAAAATTTGGGATTTTTGACTAAACAAATAAAATTGACTCCACTTCACTTGACCTAGTGCAGATTACACAGCAGTACAGGCACAGCGATGGGCCAGACACATGATTATATACAGTGTGCCTACAGTAAATACAGTACAGTATATGGCCAGTTAAAACTTCAACACAAGGGGGAGATGATGTGTATATTTTCAGTTGTAAACCTTTGGCTCCTGTGATCACCTATGAAACATCACCAGTGTTGGTACCTGTGATTTGTACCTCATTCAGACAGAAGCAGTTTGGTGAAATTGATAGTCCATTAAAGAGGGCGAGGATGCCGGTTAAGCCACAGGATGCATGAGAATTTCAATTTTAAAGGGTGTGCTTTCAAGTCAGGGGTTTTCTATTTCCATTCTCTTATGTGTTTGGTTTCTGGCTTGATGAAGAGCTGTACTCAAATAGAATAGAATAGAAACAATGCATTTGTCACCCAAAACTACAGAGAGCAAATTGTCCAGTCAACCTTTTTACCCGTTATAGACTACGGTGATATAATTTATATGACATTCTTCTGCCTCCACTCTTATTCCTCTCGATGCAGTCTATCACCCCGCTCTTGGGTTCATAACTGGAGATGGTTTTAAAACACAGTGCTGTTTATTATATGAGAAAGTTGGTTGGCAGTGAGAAGAGAACAGCCCTGCTTCTATTTAACTACCTGCACATCCTCCATGTCTTTATCTGCAGAGCAGGGTCACTCTGCACCAAGTTCCAAGAGTTAAGGACTAAGCAAAATTCAATAATGAAAGGATTTATTATCACAAGAGTATATTGATCACTGGCATCCAAGAAGGAGAAGGCAGGTACTTGAGGTGAGTCAGCAGGTTTTCAGGTGGTGGACTGGTGCTGGGAAGATGTGGCAGGTTAATACACAAGGAAACTCAGAAGAAGTCATTTTTATTTGTTTTGTATTTAGGGTGTCCTTGCAAATGAGAGGTTGCTCTCAATGGTCTTCACTGAAGAGGAGGTAATTCAAACAGCATTAGAGGGACTTGTTAATAGTTAAGGTGTTTCAGGTAAAAGGTAGAGAAGCTAGAGAGAAGGATTAGATTAGAAAGTGAATGGGAGCCCCATGCTGTCTCAGCAGTGTAGCCCTGTATGGACAGAGGACTTTAAATGTGTAAAAGTGATGCTGGAGACGATGTTGTCAGAGAGGGATGAAGCATTATGGAGAACACAGCCAACAGTCGCAGCAGGGAGGAAGTGGGACCCAAGGGAGGCGGTTTTACAGGCTCAGGCAGCACTTCGGGATGTTGTTGCACAGCCTGCGTGGAGCAAAGCAATAGCAGAGGGAAGTGGCTGTAGAGGTGAATCACAGGCAAGAGGAAGCTGATAGATATGCAAGAGCAGCCTCTCAGGGAAAGCAGGGCCAGGCGATGAGTTCACAAAGTGTGCAAAGGAAGAAACTTAGCTGAAAGTTTGGTGATGTGATGTGTGTCAGTGCCCCCCACATCTTCCTAAATAGGCAGGAAAGGTTCCATTAAGTGCTTAATAGTCAAGTATCGCTTTACTTCTGCGCCCGATCAGGGTGATGTAACAGAAGACATGCTGAAGTGTCTATCAGGACCCACTGAGAGTAAGCACTGAGAAGTAAACTTGCTGGATGAAAACGGAAGCCAGATGGGATTTTGTTTATATGCGAGGGTGAACAAATATGTACACAATGATGTAGGGCAGCTGAAGATGTGGAGGGACAGGAACATGAGAGTAAAAACTGTTCAAAGCCCCTTCATGAATAACTGCCACTAAGACCAGATCTTGTGTTGTGGTCAAAATGTGTATTTTGTGGAGCTGACCGCACCACGCGAGGATACAGAGGAAATCACCTATGAGAGGTAAAAACATGGATATAAAGAGGTGGCAGCAGAGACAGAGGAGCATGAGTGGAAATCAAAGGTCTTTCCTGTGGAAGCTGCTGCACGACTTTAGTTGGCAGACCAGTTCAACCCTGTTAACTGAACTGGGGTCGGGGCCAAAAGCAGGCAGTGAAAAACATGATCTTAGGCTGTCACAGATACCGCTTCGCTCAGTGAATTAATTAATTGGAGTGTAACCATGTTATTAACCATGTTATTTTAGGGAAAAGGAGCAAGGTTTGGCGAATGATCAAATACACACCGACATACCATGCTGTAGCTTGCTCGCTAGCTAAGTAATGAATCTTAATTCTGTGCCACTACATGTTTGTTTTACTGGAAGAAAACATGATTGGGTTAAGATATAAGAATATAAATATGCGGATATGAGGATGCTGTCATCTGTCGTGGCGTAACAGGAAAGCAAACATACACCACATTTTATTAGATACTGATAACTGGAAGAGAAAATACAAAGTCTAATAATAGCCTATAAAATATGAGATTCGATTACAAATTAAAACATGAAGACAGAAGTATTCACATCTCTTTCTCCATGGCTCAAATGTATAGCATTGCATCTGTTGAGGCTGAATTTGCACACAGAAGGGATATTAAAGAGTAACTAATGACCTTTACACAACCTGGAAATAGAAAACTTAGCCAGAAGACACATGCATATTAATGCTAATCATTGTTGTATTAGCTTAGTGTGTCAGGCATAGACTTATTCTTCTCATCATAATAATGTGTGATGCCTGCTAGACTGCACTGAAATCACAAGGGCTTGAATCGCTTAGTTTATTTTCAATTATGAAGCCAATTATTACAGGCCAATGTGTCGTAATTTGCATCTTCATGGGTGAAAAGCATGCAGAGATGGTGCAGGAGCATATTTTGCAAGGATAACATACTGTAGGTCGCCGTGTTCCTATAAATAGTGCACAGTTACTGCTCTGCCCTTCCTGCATCAAACCAAACCCCCCACCCACCCGTGCCAGCCCCTATTCACTCAAATCCACTATCCTACAGTGTGTGTCACTGCACCTTAAATGCATGGGATCTTTCAGTCACAGGCTTTTTTTCCCCTTCGTTTTGCCGTCTGTAGCCTTCGACTGACTCATGATCACTTATCTTGTCTTTGTTAATGCATAGATTGGATCATATATTTGCTCACATGCATTGCGGTTGGAAGATAAACAGATCAGTGACCAAAATATTGTCTTTTTTCCTCTGCGGCATGAATCCTTCCAAAACAATTTCCATCTGGCTGAGTCACCCCTGAGGAGCAAAAAGACAGAATGAAAGGGGAAAGACAGAAGAGTATTCAAGATAATTCAGATTACATGCTGATTTCATAGGTAGTGAATCATCCCAAAGATATGCACACCGACAAAGTCAGTGCAATGCATTTATGCAACTAATACTTAAAAAACAGCTAAAGATGCGAACATACAAACATTATAATGGCCTACATTTTCATGCAAACTCACTGGTATTATTCCACAATTTTTTCCTCTTTACCAGAGAAGTAAGGAAGCGTCAACATTGCAGGTATGAAGAGCAGAAACATTTATAAAAAATATTTATTTAGATTAATGAAATCCAGCAATTTAAACTGCTCATTTTAGTTATGATAAGAATACGTAAAGTTGAGTTGGTTTTCTTCTTTTGGAGCTACATTAGGTGCATTTGTTCTCCATTAGTAAAAATCACCTGAAAATTGCAGTGATCTTTATTTCACTCCTTTTTATGCACCACATTCAGAGCGAAACACACCTGCTGTGCCTGGTAACACTAACGCTGATTGAACTACACCAGCCCTCCATTTACGAATGAAAACCATGATTGCAGTGGGTGGAAATTAAGTAGTTTAAGCTCAAAGGCATTAACTCCTCCCTCATACAGCTGTGAATGATTAGAAATAAGCACATGAACACATCACCATGTGCCTATCTCCACCCATTCAAAGAGTCATTTCAAGAAAATGGCCGATTTGTTTTTGACAGTTTATTAGTCGAATGTGCAGAATAAGCTATTAACCAACAAACACCTGTTGTGTTACATATCAAAAAACTACAAAAACAAGCCTTATCTTACTGTAGCTGTGAGATGCAGTTAACGGATACTGCCACCAACTGTTTTTCTTGCTCTAATGTGCATTTACAATAAAATAAAATTGAATGAAGCCCCACACAGCCCGTGTTTGTTATCTGTGACTGGCAGCTCTGTAGCTCACTCTGCTGGTTGACTTGCCAGTCCACAAAAATTCCCTCACTCTTTGGCGCCAATATTTTTTGTCCTGGAAGGCTGAAATTTGGCATTGAGGGCGAGTGTGTGTGTGTGTGTGTGTGTGTGAAGGTGTGTGTTTGTGTTCATGCCAGTTGGCTAAAAGGAGGCATGGTTGTGGGAGTGGCCCCTCACACAAAGACTTATAATTTCTAAATGGACTCACAGACTTGGGCTGGTCATGAGTCCCAGCACAGCTGATGAACTGTTCATGCCGACTGTAAAACAGGAAGTGTGGCAGTGGGAGTGACCTTAAGATGAGCAATTAGTTACGGTTGTTGCTTCGAACTGGGTGCCGTAGAAACTTGTGGGAGGCATCATTGGACTAATCAGAGTTCCTCTTTCATTGGTATTAGCCTTCTCCCTACGATCTCGCCATGCACCCTTTCATCACTCATACATCATTTGTCATACAGGCTTGCAGGAGCCATTGGATCAAGCAGATCCACAAAAATCTCCATGTTCATTGGTCCGCAACGCTGTGCCCACCCTAAAGCAACCTCAAATTTCTACCTACGAGGCTGACATTTGCAATGGAGCTCAAGTGTTTCTGAGTCTGCACGTGTGTGAATGCATGATCGTGTACATCCATCCTGTGTGCATACAGGTTCACACTCTTGTTTTAAAGCAAACTTCAATATTCAATTCAATTCAATATTCCTTTATTCGTCCCTCGAGGGGAAATTCCAAAACTTCAGACCGATTTGGCAGCAGCAGCAAATATCACATTTTGATTTTTGACTTTTCTTCCCAAGATGACGATAGACGTCGACCTGCTCGTCATCGCGGGAGTCATGCTGCTCCCCGAGATGAACAGCATCAAATCTCAGAAAACAATGGAGCAAATGAATACAGTTATTTCATAAATTCACAATATATTTGAAAACTGAATTGTTAATTCCTCTTCTAAGAAAATCTTGAATTTGGTGACACAATAAGAGAAGTGAATCATTTCTGGTTGTGTTTTTTTCGTCAGTGGATCAATGGATGTGAAATGCAGGCTGGAATACTGAAGTTCACACATTCACATCTCCCAAACAGGAAGAACAAAAACACATTCAGGTATTTGGACCATACTTGGACTGATGACGTTAGACAGAGTAAATGAAAACAACTGCAGGAACTTTAAGAGAATTATGGTGACAACAAATAAGAGAGTGACACTTAAACATCTTCTTGTATTCGTAGATAAAAACTTGCAAAATTAAATAACAGTACACTTTTTTTTGTTTACAGAAGCAAAAAAATCTAAATAAATGTTTCCCGAATATCTTTAGAGTCGCAGGGTAACTGTTGCAGATGTGTTTATGTAATATATGGAGTATATTTGCTGTTTGGAGCATGTTTATAGCTTCTGAGGATAACTGGTTATGGGAGTTTTGTGCCTGTCAGGATGAGCTCAGGTGGCAACACAAACTTTAGAATGAATGAATAACAGTAGTATCAAAGAAGTGATTAAGAAACACAGATTCTTGTGTGCAGACAAAACTTGACCTGACTCCACGAAGACATCCCTTCCTGCCTGCTCTGTTCTTTCAGGAGTCAGCAGAACGTTTGAGAGGCTCATTAGCTGTGATTCATGGCACCTGGTGGGCTGGAAACACCTACTGAAGAGAGTTCAACCATGCCATGAATACAGTTTAACGGGTCTAGTTGTTCTTACTGTTGTCAAATGTGTTTGTACGCAGGAGTCCCTGCAAAGCATGAGGGGATTATCCTGGTGACTAAAGTTTCCATGGTAGTTTGGTTTTTATCTTGAAATGAAAACAATTGCTGGTAATGAGGAGTGTCATTTCCTTCCCATCAGACAGTTTGTGACGCCACACGTTGCAGCTCTGCTGAACATCACGTCAGGGAAGCAGACATGACTGATGCCGTGAAACACCTTCAGAACACAGTGAGTCTTAGGCAGAATGAATGCAGATACAAGGAGTTGCACTGACAGGATTTTATATAGGACTAATATCCAGCATTTTCACCACCAACTCATATGGGTATGGGGGGCCTCCGCCTCCCAGAGAAATCACAAAGAGAGGAAACATGGAAACACTGCAGAGCATGTTAACAGGAAACCAGAGAGAGGAGGAGCACACATGAGTCATGTCATCATGGTCAGAGATGGAGATAGTCGAATAAACAGCACGGGAAACATCACATGTTCTCATGCTTACTGCTGTTCAACTCTGACCTCTGCCTTCATAAAGTTTGTGTGAAGAGTTTGTTGTTTATAAAATGCAAGACACTCGTCCCTCATGATCCACTGCAAGTTCCTAGCTTAATTTGACACACAATGCTCCACAACACCTCGATAATCGTAATATGTGCTGTGTATCAAAATGTTGTTTATTGACTTTTAAGTTTAATACAGCCCTGACAGCATCATCTGAGCTTGGTTATTTTCATTTTCTGACACGCGAGCGGTGAAAATAAGGACCAGCTTTTCATTTTCTGCCACTGCCTTCGTGATAATGATAAAATGAGCTGATAACACCAAAGTGAATGGCTCATAAATGATGGTGACAACACAAATTACAATGAGTAACTCTTAAGAATTGGCACTGGGAGGAAATGTTTACTTCTGCAGTATTGTGAAAGTATGATGACACGTCTGACTCCAAATCAGCTGCTGCATCGGTCAAGATGAGCAGACCTTCCAGCACTTCATGAGAGATTCAGCCTTGTGATCTGAGGAATGACACATCATCATACGCACACAAACACTACGTCATCAAATGTATTTTGACAAATTGTTTTGCATTTTGCAAATCTTATTAAGCTTCTTGATTATTTATTTAGTAATTATTACTCATTTATTTGTCCTCTTCCTTTCGTCTGTTCTCCTATTGACAAAGTTATTGTCTGCTCATGTCGACAGAATTACACTGGACAGATTGTGGAAGAGGTTTTAATGTAAGATGAGCTGAAATCATCATTATTTCTGCACAATTCTGAATATTTCCATTATACATGAAGACAATGTGGTGGTCCATTACTTTGGATTGTTTAAGCATCTATCACATGAGGGTATAAGTTGAGGTTGTTGTTGTGGTTCATAGAGCATTCAGCTAATTATCATAACAGTCTATTAATGACAGCAAAGCTTTCATGCCAAGTGGAAACTTGACTTTTGTCAAAGTATCAGGTTCGAGGTTCATGCTAGTTCCATGTGATCGCCTTATTTTAGTGTTGATATTATGTCCCACACAAAGTGCTCATTAGATGAGTGGGCAAAATGTTTGGATGATTCAGATGAAGGAGCTCTTTCTTCACCTTGTAGGCCCCAAGCTGCTGTGTGGTTAATTATTTACCCGCCGATTAATCTTTCAGTAATACCAAACTGTGCCCGGGGGACGAGGTTAAGAGGGATTCAAGAGAGTCTGAGTCAGGGGGAAGAGACCGTTCAGTGTTAAGAAAACAAACTGTCCCACATCACTGTGACAAGCACAGCACATGATTTACATGTCAGCTTTGTTTGCATTTCTACTTTAAAAGTGATTCATTGACATGAAATATGGAAATGATGCATGAAAATTCCACAGAAATGACACATAACTCGTGTTTACTGATTAATGTTATTGTCAAACATCATGTTAATGTTGCTCACATTTCAAATGGAAAGTTAAGACATTTGTGTCTATCTTTTCTCCTTGAATATATTTAAGCATTTACATAAGTTTCTTATGTCTTCATACTTGATTGTTTGCTTGATCAAAGTCAAGTCTTGATGGTCTTCAAAGCTCCAGAATGAGTGAGAAAGTGGACCTTCTGGAGCTGGGATTGATTTTTTATTTTTTTTTTCGAAGGGTTATTATCTTTCACCCAGGACATGAACCGTATACCAACATATTATGTGACATACATTCTCAGTCACTGTGCTGTTAGTGAGTCAGAGCAGCAGCTGCATTGCAGCACTTGTCATGAAAGTTAGTTTGGCCATCTGACCCCGCTGAGTGTTGGGGTGGGTGATGTAGGGGTGGTGGGGATTGGGGGGATAAATGCAAAAATAGAAAGTGACATTGTGTCAAAAAAGAGTTGGAAAAAAACAAAAAAAAACAGCATTTCCATTTTCATCTTTCTAAATTATTGCTATGTTTTTCTCTGCTGTCTCTGCTATGTTGTTGTTTTTTAAGTATGTGTTTATTTATTACTGCACACCACATTTCCTACTTTTTTTTCACTCTCTCTGTCTCTGTGGACATTAAATGGGCCATATTGCACCCTGAGGCTTGTATGTCCCCTGCTGCAGCCCAATGTCTACAGAAGGGGAGAGCGAAATGGAGAGGGAGGGGCAGATGAAGAGCTACATATAAAGAAAGTGCTGCCTTTCTTTTTTTTTTTTTTTCCATAAACAACATTCACACATCTGACAGGAATCACGTGTTTCAAAGATGAGCTCAAAACATCAGGATTTCTACTGATTATCCTAAAAAAAGTGGAGATGTTGGTAGCACAATGAGGCCAGTGACTGCCAGGCTTACACCTGATGATGACAGCACAGAGTAACAGTGGCTCAGCATCGGTGACACTTGCCTGCACTTGATGAGGTGCACAGAGGATGAAAAAGGTAGCAGAGGAGGCAGGGCAGGCCGATGGTGCAGTGAGGGGGGGTTGGGAGCGATGGAGTGAAGATACTTTGCCTCTCCCTGGAGCAGAAGAGGCAGAGACACAGATGTCAGAGAACAAAAATTCCCCAGAGAGAGGAGGGCAAAATCTGCTCATTTCTCGGCTTTGCGCTGTGAAACAGTTCGTGAGAGCTTGAGTGTCTAATTGGCTCTGTATATTAACATCATTACGTACTTTTTGCCCTGCATCCCTGGACATCTGCTGTGAGAATTATGACCCTGGGTGTGCAGATGGGATGAGACTGAAAGATTGTCACGCTTTTATTTCCAGTGTTAGTTTTTCTCCTTTTGAACTATGCTGTTATTATTTTGAGTAACCCAGAGTCAGAAATTCTGTTATGTTTATGCCTTGGCACCATTGTGATACCAAGATTATGCAATGAGTGTGAATTTCATATATTTACTCATACTTACTCTTACTAGTTAAATTCAATAAAAGAACAATAGAAATGAATGTGCAGGGGGAGGGGAAAGGGCCTTTTATCTAAATTATATAAAACAATATTCGCATAATCAACGATATATCAAATGGCAATACAGTCTTTTTAACAGGATGTAGTCCAGTGCTAACAGAGAGAAACTGTACTTGTACGGTACTTGAGTACTTAATTACCATCCACCATTGCTCATTTCACTCTGTCTCTCTCTCTCTCTCTCTCTCTCACACACACACACACACACACACACACACACACACACACACACACACACACACACACACACACACACACACACGCACACACACAAATCAACCTGCTGCAACCTGAGTGTTGAATTAATGGTGCCTCTGTGTTAGCTATGAAAAGGTTGTGTTACTATGGTTCAAAAGACCAATAAACTACTGAAGGGTGTACAGTGCATCCACTTTATCATCCTGTTTGTGTAATCCTTTTGCATTTTTTTCTTTTTATTTGACTTTTCATTAATTGTGCTTTCCTTAGGGACACTTGGATTGGTCCACACAGCAAGGCTACTCTCTGACACACTTGAAAAAGACTCTATCCACTGGTATAAATGTCACAGCAGCCACTTGTTGAGTTTTGAGTGAATCTGTCTGTGGGTCGAACATCATGTGTCCATTGCTGCTTGTGTTTAAGATGCGTTTGAAGCACGTTAATTGGCTCGTAGCTGAGACGCTCAAGCAGGAGCTCTGCAGTAATAAGAAAAGAAAACGGGAACAGTGATCATGCAAGCTCATTATGCGAGACATGATCTGCAGTGACGTGGGTCTTAATGAACTTTGCGCGTGGACTGCGTGTGACACGCGGCGGCGCAACACGGTGCTGCCATTCCAAACTTAGCGGAGCCCCCCCGCGAAGCGTCAGACTGACCGCCTGGCTGCCAGATCAGGCTGCACTTCTCTGCTCAGTCAGGTAGCTGCTGCTTCATCGCCGTGGACTGTGACAGTGATGGTCGAGTGTGTGGATGCTGACTAGGGAGCGGGGGTCCGACTGGCTTAGGTTCAACACCTGCACGTGGCGGAGGACTGCCTTCTTTTCCTTGACTCGACCTCCAGCCTCCAGCAGCTCCATCACTTCGCCTGTCAAGCGAGAGGAAGCGAACGATGAGTTCTTCTCTCCCCAAAAGCGAGTCCACCACCTCTCTGTTGAGATCTTCGGGGCTCAACCGCAGGTCCCAGCACGCTAATGCTCCACGAGATCACCGGAGCCACCGCGCTCACCATCATCCCACGGGTGCTGGAGGCGGCGATGATGCAGCGTGGACGGAGGACCGCGAGACGAGCGCGCGGAGACCCCTCTGCCAACCAAGACATGCCGACTCTCGAAATGTAGGTGATCACAGGGTGCAGAAAAGCCACTCTCACCGGCAGGCGAGCCTCCTGGATGACAGTTACGCTCAGGAGGATGTGAGGCACAGAACGAGTCGGCATCAGAAAGAGCGCAGCAAGTCCACCAGATCCAAACACTCCCATCATCACACCGACTCCTCCCGAGGTGAGCAGCCTCCTTCGGCGCAGCACCAGGGCGGCTCCCGGCTGGACAGGAGGACTTCTCCGACCCCATCTTATTCAAAACAGCCGGATGACGCGGCTTTCTTCTTCGAGCCCAGGGAGAGAGTCATCACCGGGTCTTCCTCCAGTCTCAGCTCTGATCCACCTGCGACCAGCGCACCGGTCCAGCCCGCAGCCAGCCGCACATCCAAAAGACTGAGCGCAACCGCGCCTGAAAATGACTCTAACCTTCACCCCATTGTGAAGTCAGTGTTTGGGCAGGTAAGTCACCATGAAGAGGGAAATAAAACTTCAGAAAAAAGTAGATTCAAAACACAATCGAACGTGCACAGAATACTTTTTAATCTTATGGTTCACCAAATTACAGCATTTGATTCTCTGTACCTTTGGAATTAAATGCAACAAAAAGACAATATAACAGTGTCCTTCTGCTCAAAGCTCACCAATGCACTGTTAGATGTGTGGGCGTTTTGTCGTGTAACACAATGCAAAGGGCAAATTTCAAGCTGTAAAGTAAATAAATCATCATCATCATCATCATCAGCAGCAGCAGCAGCAGCAGCAGCAGCAGCAGCAGCAGCAGCAGCAGCAGCAGCAGCAGCAGCATGAATAGGCATTAAATGTCAGATTTGAATATAGGTTAATTTAAGTTGTCTTAGATTGTCTTCTTGTTCAAGGAAAAAAGAAAATGAATTGAAAAAAGTTACTCATATCTGAAAACAAAACTGCTCCAGGCACAATGATGCCAGTGAGTTTTGCTTTAATCCAAAAGCACTTAACCATATTTTTCAGTCAAGTCACATTTATATCATGCAGTCATAATGGACTTTTTTGAAATTTGAAAGTCTAGTTCAAAGAGTGGTCCCCCTCTGTGCACATGGGGAAAAGCAACTAAAATTAAGAGAGCCAAGTCAATCAATGAGAGTATAAATCCAATATCAACGTGACTGGACAATAATAATGAATCCAATATTCAGTCCTCACAGAGTATAAAAGGGAGCAGCTGTCGCTTTACTCAACATTACGTCTTTTGAATAAAGGGAAAGATTCATATTCCTTTAGTGCCAAATTCACTGTAGCGTGGATGCTGTTTCGCAGCTGTAGAGCTGATTAGTCGACAGCAGGTGGAGGTTCGCAGGTGAGATGCCGGTGTGTGTGACCCCATGTTGAGCAGATTAAAAATGGATGCATGTATTCACTCTGAATCTGGCCCCTGTATGTATCTGGTATCCATCACTTTCATGATGATGTGTGTGTGTGTGTGTGTGTGTGTGTGTGTGTGTGTGTGTGTGTGTGTGTGTGTGTGTGTGTGTGTGTGTGTGTGTGTCATGCATCCTAATATGAATACAGCAGCATTCATTGTGTCTGTCACCTGAGCAAGAGCAGAGGGATCGACTTTCCTGCTGTGTGGAAAACTTCTCAATGATGAGCGCTTGTCACTCACTCACTCACTCGCTCGCTCGCTCGCTCGCTCACTCACTCACTCACTCACTCACTCACTCACTCACTCACACAGGTAAGTTGACCACTTATGTACCAATACACTATATGGTGGTAAAATTCAGATATCATTTGCCTCAAACGCTTTTACTGATACTGAGTGAGGGTCACCATCAAATCAAGGGTGTATCGCTTCTTCCCTGCATCACCTGTTCACCTACTAATACAAATAATCAGTTTTCTGCCAGGTGTACTGCACTCCTCCTGAGACACTCCGTGTACTTGTACTGTACAGTCAGTTGTCTTTTCCCTCCCATCTAATTTTTTCTTGTTACACTGAAATCCTTCTGTCTGTGATAAAAAGCTCAAGAGGAGACAATTACCTCCCCGAACGCTAATGTGCTCCAGAAATAACTCCTCTCAATCCAGGCCAGAGCTTCAATCAGTCTTAGGGGTTCCAGTGAGGCAAAAATCCATGCAGCGGTGTGCTATATAAAGTCTCTAGAGCTGCTGCTGACGTGGGTGGAAATATCAGATATTTTGGCATTGCCGTTAAATCTATAGCAGATGATGAATTCTGACATTTTCCATTGTGCAAAGCATGTGTTGTTGGATTTATTTGAATAGTTCCTTTTAATATTACTACAATGTTGTGTGCGTGTGTTGGGGGGGGGGGGGGGGGGACAAAATAACAGGATTTCTTAGTTATCAACTCACATTAAAAGAGTCCCATCAAAAGTTCAGCTACTTGAAAGTTTGTCTGTTTTCTGTGATGTTGTCACTGGGGAGTTAAGTCCCGTCAGACGCAGCTGTCAATAGTCAAAGTAGTTTTGTGGGCGGACAGCAGAGCTCATCAGGGTCTGTGTGAGAGAAGGAGCAACAAAGGACTGAGCGAATAGGACCGAGGCAGTTTGCGCATGCATGTTTTCGCACCTGCTCAGCATCTGACCCAAGCTGTTTCATTCTAGTGACCGCACAGTCGTATTAACTACATTGTACACGCCTTTAATGCTCCACGAATAGATGTTGCAGCCAGCGCAAAATGCAGGGTGAGAAATTACACATCACACAGTCTTTCATGTCATATTTTCTTATGTAACATCAAGATTTGCATACAACCCCAACAGGACTCATTGGCTGCCAGTGGAAGAAGCTAAAAATAGCCCAGCCCATCAAGACCTGATTATGAGAGACTGGAAGAGGGCAGTGTAGGCTTTTTTTTTTTTTTGGTCTTTGGCAAACATGTTATCAGACAGAGCAAAATGTAATTTCATATTTCATATTCATGCCACTTTCATATTCATAAGATGAATCATGATTACCAAAAAGGCTGGTGTGGGGGTTAGAATAAGGAGAATAATGCGGTTAGCTGTTTGAATGTGTTTTGCAGCTCAGTGGTAACAGAAAGGTTGTGACAACAATGATTCATTAGATAAAGCACTTTGTAAAATTTCATGTATTTAAAGCAGGCGTAGTAAGCAAAACTGCCATCATTTCTGCACATTCAGGTGTTTAAACTGTGCGGGTTACACCGAACACCTTGTTCAAGGACAGAGCGTGAGTGCTTTTATTTGTCCCCTTAGAATTTAGAGTCTGTTATGAGAGATTCATCCCAGAGCGTCTGTGACCTTCAGTGACCTCGCTCGACGAACCCTGGACAGAAATCTGGCGGACTTGTTATCGAAAGACGTCTGTCATCTGCTGCTGGGAAACTGTCATTGAGGACATACTGTAACTATTTTCTTTTCAAATTAAATTTAGATGAAAGGATGTGTGTGTGTGTTAACCAGCAGAGGGAGCAAGCAGCGTTTGCACTAATGGATCTGAACTCAAAGCGAGTGTGTGTGTGTGTGTGTGTGTGTGTGTGTGTGTGTGTGTGTGTGTGTGTGTGTGTGTGTGTGTGTGTGTGTGTGTGTGTGTGTGTGTGTTAATGGGGCAGAGATTAACAGTCCAGTGTGTGTCACATCAGTGAGACAGGAGAAGTGAAAGGGCAGGGAAAGAAAGTGACGGAGGCGAAGCAATCGGATAAATCGGGAGGAGGACAAAGGATAAAATGAGAAGAGAGTGAGTCTGACCCGATGATTATTATATAAGACAAACACTCATCAACTCTCACCTCCCTGCTCCCACCTGACAACTCTGAAGACAATGTGAGGAAAGGTCTCAACACAGAGATTAGCCCCTCACTTCCTCGCCTGGTTTTCCTGCTAATCGCTGACGTTTCCTGCCTTTTTCTTTGCTCCTACACAATCTCCCTTCCTCCTCTGTCGGGGTCACACTGACCTTGGTGACGTCTGAGAGGGGTGGGCAAAGAGAGGAGGCATGCTTTCCAAAATTAATAATGATAATAATAATAAAGAATGGGGAAAAAAAGAGTTAAAATAAGTCAAATAAGGAAACAGGTTTGGATGGGAATGAGAGGAAAGGGAGCAGCAGCATCATCTTCATCACAGCATATGCCTCCAGTATGTCTAGAGTATAACGGGCTATTTTTAGACACAGATGGATATTTTTGTAACTGTGCTGGCGAAGAAGGAGGTAGAAAATTCACTCTTCGGTTAAATCCCTTTTTTGAGATGAGGATTAGGCGGTGAAATGTAAGAGCCTGTGCGCACAGCTGCGCGCCGCAAGCGCACGCGTGTGCGCGCTGATGCTAAATATTCATGGAGACCTGCGGCTGAAAATCAGTGAGAGACAGAAGACAGGGAATACATGAGTCAGAGGAAAAACAGCAGAGGTTTAACTGCCTGAGATGAGACATGTCAATAGTTTCTCCCCGGCCTGTTGACGCACCGCGCGTTAAACCAGACAAACAACCGAAATAACACTGCAGCACCAGAGTAATCCCCGTGAACGTGTTAGCTATTCTGATTTGACCGAGTTAATAAAAGTGTGACGTCTCAGTCGAAGCACAAGACGATGACGCAAAGTGCGCATTTTATTTTTATTTTTTTCTTTTCCCTGCCTGGACGTCCATGATGACGACAAAAATGTACCCACAAAATAAAATCTCATTGTCTCTGTACAGTGTATATCCCTTTGAATGATGCTAGTAAAACTCGGCAGCTTTAGAGAAATAACCACGACATGATTATGTTTAATCCCACTTAAAAAAAAACGCTTTATGACAGCAAGAGAACAATTCTCGTTTTGATAAAGAAAAGGTTGATGATGCATGAGGGCTTGTTATTACATCAGTCCTTCCTTCCCCCACCTACATCTCTCCTGATGACAGTGGATGAAACAGGATTATGTTTGACCCCCAAATCTTCATTAAAAACGCAGTTATTATTTTCCTCTTGGAATGAGCTTCCTGTGTAGTGGCTGCATATAGATTTGTTTACACTGTGTGTACAATTAATATTTTGGACATTTTAACGACATATTATCTCTTATTCTCATGAATCTTTGCTGTACTCCTGCAAAATGGTACTCCATTTATCCCGGGGTATTCAGATAAATGTCCTCCTTAAATGCTGTGTGTGTGTGTGTGTGTGTGTGTGTGTGTGTGTGTGTGTGTGTGTGTGTGTGTGTGTGTGTGAACGTGGATGGGGGGGGGGGGGGGGGGGGGGGCGTGGATGGGTCTCGTGCCCGTGCGCACTATGGGCTGACATTATGAGAGCTGACGGCTCTTGTGTCTGACGTGTGATGTGTTCTGAAGTTCACAATGAGCCTCCGGTGAGAGGCTGCATGAATCATCCGCACAACAACACAGACGAGCTGCAGAGATGTTGAATGGGAGGGAGACGTGAGACGACTTCGGCGTGAATGTGTTTATTAAAATAGCAGAGAACAGACAAGGTCGAACAGGAGAGGGAAATAAGGATGTTCATTAGTGTCGCAACAGCCGCAGCCACCAGAGTTACCTGATGAGTGAATGCTGCTGCTGAAAGCTGAAATGAGCGTGTTGCGTTGAAAGAGGGCTTTTGCTTGTTGTTGCCTCATTTGGATGTTTGACCTTCACTGTGCAGAATGATGCATGCACAGTTTGACGCTAGTTTGAAAATCTGCTGAGTTGAGAAAGTTTCTCTGTGCTCACCTTAAACCTCTAAACGTGTGCATACACGTATAGTCTGGAAACAAGCTGTGGTTGAACAGCTGACACAAGTGTGATGCGGAAACTTGAAGCATCCAGTGCACGTTCACGAAGAGTGGACTTTCAGTGAAGTCGGAGACATCTTGTGTCCAGGATTAGACTTTGAAATGAACAATATTTGCACGGATTCTGGCTTGTTTTTATGTGGGAGAAGGAGTGGATGTAATTTTAAGAATTTTTAACAAGGTAGTTGGATTTTATATGTGTCTTTGAACATGTCTGGAAGGGATCTTTAGCTTTTGTAAAAGTAGCAAAACTGCAATGTAAAAGTACTCATTGTGCACAAAAGCTTCTTTTAGTTTATATCACTGTATCTATTGTATTATTATTAGTAATGTATTAACATCACCACTTTTATATACCATCCGGTACATTAAGATAAAGCTATTTTTTTATATCGTGATCAGATGTTTGCGTGTAAAAATCAAAATGTACAAAGTAAATACAGCTGTAAATAAAGTACAGTATTTCTTTCTCAGAGGTAGAAGTATAAAGTTGCATAAAATGGAAATACTGAAGTATTTGCCTCCATATTACACACAAGTAACTGTAGATTGCTATTTCTCACCACTGATTTAGAGATACTCACTTTTTCAGCTATAGTACTTTACAATAAATGTGTGTGTGCGAAACACATGTTCTTTGATGAGAGTCATTGAATTTTAAGATGAACACTTGGGTTAAGGTTGAGGTTAGGTTAAGGCAAGTAATAGTTATGGATTGTTGATGAGAAAGGCTGAGAAAAAGCATTTATGTGCCTGACTCTGTGTGTGTGTGTGTGTGTGTGTGTGTGTGTGTGTGTGTGTGTGTGTGTGTGTGTGTGTGTGTGTGTTTTCACGTGCTGTTTTGCATCCTTGGCAGTTCAGAATCTGTGAATCATTTCTTTCACATTTTGCCTTTGATCTGAATTCATACCCTTCAAGCTTAACATGACTTTGTGATGCGTCTACGTGTGTTGTGTTGTGTTGTGTGTGTGTGTGTGTGTGTGTGTGTGTGTGTGTGTGTGTGTGTGTGTGTGTGTGTGTGTGTGTGTGTGAGAGAGAGAGAGAGAGAGAGAGCGAGAGAGAGAGAGAGTGGGGAGGTGGATGGATGCTGGGGGAAGAATGGGGAGAGCTGTGAGAGAGTAGGGGGTGAAAAGAGAGAGCGTGCGTTATATTTTTAGCTCCATAGCCCCACATCCGTGTGTGTTCAATCAAGTGTGTGTGTGCGTTTGTGTGCGTGTGCATGTTTGGATTAGTGTTTCCAGCGTCTCGCTCAGGGGAAGGTAATATGCTTGTCCGAACGAGCTTCGTCTGTCACATTCGCATAGATGGTTTAAAACTGTGGTGTGAGCGAGAGTGGTAGAGAGAGTGAGGGAAAAAGAGCAAGAGACAGACAGACGGACAGAGAGAGAGAGAGAGAGAGAGGGTAGAGGGGAGGGAGGGAGAAGAGACACTGTAGGAGAGAGGATGGAATGAATAAGCAATCTTGCTTTTTCTACTCCTGGCGCTTGCATCTCGCTCTGATCACATGCATGCTTCCTCTCCCTTGCTTATCTTTGTGTCTTTCCAATCTGTCCTTTGTTCTTGTTTACATATTTCCTCCTTTGTCTCAGTGTCCCTCCCCTCGTACCTCCCAGTGTCCTTGCCTCTAGGTCTTCCCTGTACACTCCTGCGTCCTCTCCCTCCTATCTCCTCTACCTCCTATGATATCGCTGCTCCTCTCCCTGCCTTTTCCCCAACGTCCTCTTATATTAGTCAGTGACCCACTGAACCCTCTTTCCCTTTCTAATCACTCCTATTCCCATGCATGCCTGGAAACATATGCAAACACACATGCATACATGTACACCTACAAACGGCCACAGCAACACAGACAGAGTTAGAGAGAAAACATAAAACAAGAAGGATTTCTTTTTTCTTGCAATGGGCAACTCTGTAAAGTCGCTTAAAATTTTCACCAAGAAGGTAAGGTCCGCTCTCAGGTTTTTCACTCTGCTGTGGTCTCCTTGAACCCCCTGACTGTTGGTGCATGTTTGTGTCCCCAACCTGACCGAAGGCTATCTGACTGGACCTGTACTGACTGAGCCCTGCGAGCTGTCTGACTGGGTGTTCACTAACAGGCTGTCTTGAACTGTTTCCTTGTGTTTTGTGTTGCTGGAGTCATTTGAAGATCAAGCTCGTGTCTCATGCTGTAGTTTCTGTCAATGTCCGCCAACACGGGAGCTTATAGTCTTGATTATTGATAAGCACTTTCGTGACCTCCTCTAAAAGTCATTCTGTACTTTATGAATTGTACTGAGCTTAGCACAGCGCTAATATGACATTTACATCGTATCATATGCCTTTTTAGATACAAGTTCTCCCAGTGCTCCTTAGTGCACGGTTGCATTCCCTAGAAACCTTTTAGATAGTGGTCAGAAGAGTTTTTTGGTGCTGCTGGTGTTTGATTTGTATCATGTCACCAAACTTTAGTCAGTCAAGTTGTACAGCGATGCCAATTCACAAGCCTGTGGAAGATGCTACCCTGTTGAACCTGCATCTGCGGGACGTGACCAGTGAGTGGAAATGTTCAAACAGGTGTGCTGTTTCAACCAAGTCAGATTCTGTTAGATGAAGCGGATGACAGCATAAGTGCAAAGAACGGTTTTTGTAAAGGCTCA
Organism: Chaetodon trifascialis; assembly: GCF_039877785.1. Lineage (NCBI taxonomy): Eukaryota > Metazoa > Chordata > Actinopteri > Chaetodontiformes > Chaetodontidae > Chaetodon > Chaetodon trifascialis. The sequence continues at coordinate 11,050,916 of NC_092075.1, forward strand.
AGAAGACGACCTTCGTTCGTACAATACGTCTCTTGCATCTGCTGTCCTCATCACATTGCATGCTTGGATAGACTCTCAGTGTAGCAGACAGACATTGCCACAAATAGATTTTCCTTCATACAAGCCATAGCAGCTGCACATCCTTGAGGAAGCACAATATGACAAGCAACTGTTGATGCCATCTGTGCATAATGGGTTGGAGTGCTGGAGAAGTTCTTGCTTCACTTCAGCTTTTCTCTGACACTGTTTTGAGGATTTTTTTCCCCTTTTCTCTTTTGGTTATATAACTGCAAGTGCGTGGCTTCATAGTACTTTTTCTGGCACGATATACCCACAGACAGCCCTGCTCCATGCATCACTAAGTCAGATTACCCAGTGGGCATCCGTTCCTGTGGAGGGGACTGTAGGAATGCATGAAGTGGCATTAGGACTGGCATGGTAACAGATGGAGTGTGAAGGTCATTTGTAGAGCGTATAATACTGGCTATTTTAATGTAGTCTATATCTGCATATTCATTTTTCATAATGTATGCATGTAGATGTCTTATTTTTACTGTAGAAAGCGTCTGAAGACAGGAACTAGCTCATGTCTGACAGATTTAAAGCAGCAGCAAAAACGATCCCTTGGTAATTCGCTGTGACAGTGAGTCCACTCCACTTGCTTCTGGCTGGATTTTCCTCCACTGAGATGGATGTTACACTGCGGTAATTGAAGACTTGACCAACATTATAAATTGTTCTGAGCAAGCAGAGATGTTACTGCTTGAATCTCCGCTTGACTAAAATGTGCAGTAGATAGTCACAGAGCATGAAAACTGAGTCCATTTTCCATCTTGTGTTCTGCATTTAGCCTCAGATTAGTCGGCTACTCTGTCTAATTCAGATATTAGTCAGAGCAAATGTTGGACCCCATTTGACTTTATTTAGAGGAAGATTTTTTCCCCACTGGCAGGCAGTGATTTTTAATTAACCTGCGGCTCTCCCTGTAATTGGGATCACTGCTGTGAGAACAACTTTTGCCCCCTGGTTGATTGGCTAATTGGTGATTATAATTAAATGGCTGGCTGATCTTTAGCCTCATCATCTGGACAACACAATTATTTTGCAATGTGCACAAAAAAGCTTGTCGCAGAAATTTAAGTAACCATCCCAGCATGAGTCCTGTTGATTGTAAATACTCTGTGTGCACCATGACTACATCTACAGCTAACACATGCAGACCAGATCATTATTTAGAATCATAAAGCTGTCAGTCAAAAGGTTACTCATGTGGATTCTGTTGTTTCTTACCAACAACAAATTAGGATTATTCTACTCTATTTCAAATTTGGTCTTATTTTTGTAGTTCAGGCGATCGGTTATGATCAATATATTTTTACACAGTAGTATAGATTATCCATCCTTAAAATGTATTTTTTCAGTTTGTTGTCCTTGTTTTCAGCTTTATGTCAGTTCCTGTGTTCAGACATTGGGAGCAATGAAAAACTTGTATTTGTATACAGTGTACATATTCTTATCCTGATATTCTGCTCACTAAAGTCAGTGGTGAGATTTGGGAGCATGGCGTTATCGCTACTGTACAAGAAAGTCTGATGGGGCAAGAAACACAAGCAGTCAGAAAATCAGACATGTTGTGAACAGGTCACTCATTTTGCCAAATAATCCAAACCACTGTATTCTAAGATGAAATGTTGGCAATAATCCCTCACTGCACAGGAAAACTGTGTGCGCACAAATATGGTAGTTATGTTAAATTTAACCAGGAAATTGGTCTGTGATCAATGTTTACAACATACAGTTTGGTTAATGATTTTAGTCACTGTCTTCATGTTATCTGAGTTATTGTTGGAAACGATGCTAAAAACTAAAAATCTAAGACCGAATTTTGCAATAAACTGCAATTACCTTTAAAGGAGAATATGAAGCTGAAGAAAATGAATAAAGACCGTTTAGCATTTTTGCCTAGCAGTAAACTCCAGCATTAACATTATCTATAACACATGAAATGGAGGCTTGGTCGCGTTCTGTTGTGCAGGGTTGTGACTGACAGGACTGATTCATGGATGGCATCAGTTGCTCTTGTCATAATAAATTACAAGCTCTTAACTCAGACTAAAGTGCTTTCCTCCATCGTGACTGACCTGACTCCACACCTCTCTATGACTGGCAGGCATATGTCTGTCACCTCTGATCCTGCTTTTGACCCCCCCCCCCATCCCACCTCCATGTTGACTCCATGCCGCCACAAATCTGAGTCACGGTCTCTACCCCTGTCTTTGCCCCTGCTCCCATGTCTGGCCCCCCTGCCCCGGATGCTGCCCCAGGACCAGAAGAAGAACTACAAAGCAGTGCAGTCCTGTGAGGAGGGGGGCTCTGGGGGGGCCTATCTTGAGCCGCTAGTGGCCCTGGCCCAGAACGGAGCCAACATGCACAACGTGCTGGGGCCTGCATGCATCTTTCTACGCAAGGGCTTCGCTGAGAGCCGGCAGGCTGTACGTAAGTCCAGAAAATATCATGTGCATGCATGCCAAGAGATTAGCACGCAGTGCAGTACACGCACAATAACACACACGTGTGATGAATGTGTGCAGTAATCACCTCTCATTGTAACGTCAGCACTGACAGCATGTAAATAAGCGTGGTGGAACGGAGGAGATGGTATTTTCAGAATGTGAAATCTTGTTTGGTGTGAAGTCTTGTTGATAGCAAGAATGCTGAACGTAAGGGCGTGTGAGTCTGTGTGCACATTTATGCATGAGGCTGCATCACTCATAAACACGGTGGACATTTGCAGCACGTTGGAGGATTATTAAAACAGGGTTGTGGTGATGACAGAAATGCGATTATTCCTCTTCGTCTACTTCCAGCAGCGGCATGCGTGAGTCGAGGTCTCGTTATTAAAGAAAACAGTGACGCTGAAATCCTCAGAGTCAACAACTGCTGTTTTACTGACTGCTCTGATAACAGGCTCTCACAGGGGTGTTTTAATGGATGCAGGTGTGGAAACCAAGTCATTTTAATTCAATGGACTGGCAAATAAGGGCACTGATGCATACTTTTCATTGTCTTTCAATCTCCAAACTCTCAGACTCTTACCTAGATACGCAGAATTTAATTCCCCACACACACTCCTACGCTACAGACACAGCAAATGGTTCTCTTATGTTGTTTCTTCCATTTTACTTTAATCCCAATACCCACTGTGTTATTTCCCACAGAGTGCCAATAGTGCGCATGTTTCCTTCAGCAGATGATCTCACCGATGAGCTCTTCCTGTCTGGATGGAAAGAATCCTGCAGACTCTTGGCACTCTGTGGCGCATATCTGCAGTTGCCTATTTATTTTTTTTATAGCATCATATTGTGTGAGGGATGCTGCGTATTGGCATGATTTTAAAAATATCTGCAGTGTTTGGATCCTAACCGTGCACTGTGATCTTTCACAGGACCGAGAGCTGAGGCCCGAAGAAATGGATGGTACGTTGCATTTTAGGAAATGGGAAATCAAAGCTGTAATTTTCACAGTATATCTCAAGTAAATGTCCCATCTGTCTGACATTCGTACCCTCTCTCTGTCACTCTCAGAGCTGCGTGAGGCGTTCAAGGAGTTCGACAAAGACAAAGATGGGTTTATTGGCTGTAAAGACTTGGGGAACTGCATGAGAACAATGGGCTACATGCCGACAGAGATGGAGCTGATAGAACTGAGCCAGCAGATCAACATGAATCGTGTGTAAACCTGTCTCTGTTTTCATGTCTGTGAATTATTTTCCTCATTTCGTTTCATTCCTCTGGCAAACATTCAGACTGAATTTATGATTTCAATACTTTTACAGTCACTTTAAAAACAGGGCTCACGCTTTAGCATTGCTTTTCATCAGATGGAATACAAATAAAGCAATGAGACTTTTTGTCTGGGAGAATCCCCTGTAGGTTAACGCAGCTTCCTCTTTTCAATCTGCCCGACAGTGGGAGGACATGTTGACTTTGAGGACTTTGTTGAGCTCATGGGGCCCAAACTTCTGGCTGAAACTGCAGACATGATTGGGGTGAAAGAGCTGAGGGATGCCTTCAAGGAGGTGAGGAAAGACATGGGTTGAAGCTCACAAAGTAGCATACTGAGTGTGATAACGACATAACGGTTGAGTTGAAACATCACAGTAAAATCGATGAATTAATATGTGCAGAGATTATGTCAGAGTGTTACCTTATAGAAATAATATCTTCAAGTGGGATTATGGAAAAAAATGTGAAAAAGAAACAAAAAACGTCAGATAAAAGTGACGGTAATCTTGAGGACCTTATGTCACTATCTTGATACATAGTGATCCTGACAGTAGTTGGTGCAAACTTAGAGATAAACGCAAGAAAAGGGGAAAAGCACTCTGTAATATTCATTTGTCTCTTTTTCTCTCATTTTCAGTTTGACACGAATGGTGACGGCCAGATCAGCACAGCAGAACTTAGAGAGGCAATGAAAAAACTTTTGGGACAACAGGTACCGAGCTGCTGGGAGAGTCTGTCCCTCCCTCTGTGGCTTTCCATCAATCACTGTGTCTGTTTGAATCTTGTCTGTTTGTGTCTTGCCACGAACGTTCAAACCTTCCCCACGACTTCACTCTTTCAGGTTGGACACAGAGATCTGGAGGACATCCTTCGAGACATTGACCTCAACGGAGATGGGCACGTAGACTTTGAAGGTAGAGAATCCTGTGCACTATGAGCACACTTTGCAGATCGCACAGCATAACACGTTGTCACTGCAAATCAAACACTTACACAGACGCTTCAAATAAGCAAAAATCCCAACATGAGTGTGCGGCAGATATCCCAATACCATGCTGATGGTGAGGTGACGGGATGAAGGCAGTAGGTCTGTCTGTCAGATTATCTCCATATGAAGGGATTACGGCACCTCATAGATTATCCACAGAGGAAAAAGATGCAGATATGGTGTCAGGGATGAAAATATCAGAAAGTGCTGCTGTCCTCAGGACACAGCTATTCTTATCCTCACATAATTTCACATTTACCCCACATTCTACGTGCAATCCATGCATCCAAGCAACATGAATGAGTAAAATCAAGAAACAAAGCGTCCTTGTGGAGGACTAGAATGTATGTAGATCATGGTTATGATAATGATAATGTATAATATAATCTAAATAATATGTTGTATATAATATGGTGAATGCATTAAAAACAGTATGTTTTTTAACCATTTCAGCAAAGACAAAGTAACATAAGCATTAATTTGTTGTTGTGTTTGTGTCCACCTGTACTCCCATTTTACCTCTGTGTTTGGTCTGAGGGAAATCTCTGGCTCTTTGGCGACTAAACACCCCACTGTGGTGATCTTAAACATCCTTAAGGAAAGAATGGAAACATGAATCTAGCACTCAGAAGCAAAATAGGCTACCACTTTTTTTTTTCGTAATGTTGCTGCTCAGCAAGAACAGCAGCAAAGCGTCATTTGTATCGTATATCGTCGTATATATATCATTTGTTGAAGACTTTTTTTTAAACTAAAGCAAAACAAATCTCTGCTTTTCTTTAATTCACAGAATTTGTGCGGATGATGTCTCGATGAGTTCCAGACAGAGAGCTGCCATGTTAAAACATGACGTGGATTCTCTGTTGGTACGGGGAGGAAGAGGAGAGAGACCAGCACAGACTACTGATGGATTTTGAACTTCTGAACTGTCAGTGAACAAAAAACGAAAACATATCAGCCCTGCCCTGAAACTGCCATGCTGAAGCACAAAGGCTGACGGCTACAGCCAGGAGCAACACTGTTGATTCCATGCAGCTGCTGTTTCTGAGAGCATAAACAAAACCAACAGCTGCATTTCTGACATTTACAAAGTACATTTTGAAAAGCATATTTTCCTTTAGGAACTCTAACATTTCTAATACTGACGTGGCTTTTCACTCAATGGGTAGAAAGAAATGAGAGTTATTTTTCTCAGTCTATAATATGTTAATAACTGTAGCAATTAAGAAGACATCTTTTCGATGACAGCAGTATGCCAGCAAACACCCAAACCAATACAGCACATTATTTCTATAATGCTGAAGGCATCTTAAGCACAAATATGGCAATATGGAACTATTTCATGTGATCCTGTCAAAGCTATGTGTTTGTGTTTCGTGCATACTGTTGTTTCTCTCCACCTTATACTGTAGATTTATTATGTCCCTTAAGACTATTGTCAAAACCTGGTGAAGCCAAGCCAGTATTTGTTTTGTAATTATGTGTAATGTAGCACTGATGCAGTTCTTCTGACTTTAATAACATTATGCCTCTCTTACTGTGATATATATGTAATTTTCAGTGTGCATAAGGCTCCTTCAACTGCAAAAAAAATCTTGAAGGAAATCCTCTCTAGGTACAGTGAGTTGCTAATCTTGACTACTGTGATAGGCCTTTTTAATTACATGTATGTTTTACTAATTCTGAATATTACTCTGCATGAATACACGCAGAGTTTGACAGATCATCTCTACCTTAACTCGCACTGGTAGATGATCATCAGAGTGTTAAAACTATACATGTTAATGCTTTAATTTCTATCAGAAAGCTTTGATAAATGTTCTTGTTTATTGGGGTTTTGTGAGTCTACTGAGTCTACAGAACAGTCCTGAAGTGATTTTCACTTTGGTGTAACATTTACACTTTAAACTTTAATACCTCAAAATGAATTGAACAATCAACCTCATCCACAAACTGCCCCTATAGCATAATCTTAATACCAATTTCTTTACCCTCTTACCTTCTTTATCTATATTTGTAAAGAAGCAGCATTTGCTTCTTTATGCAAAAAGCCAAAGAAAGTTTACAAAAATATTATTTGAGTCGTACTCAGTGTACTAAATGTATGCAGTGTGTTTAAGAAATATAGTCCACTGGATTATATTTTCAGAAGGGTTTCTTGAAAAGATGCTTGGTTCCCTGGGCAGCTAAATTATTGTTTGACTGTTGATAGATGGGGGTATATGCATGCTCTAAAGTTAAGATATTCTTCTAAAGGGAAATCTTACTTTGTGATTTTACTTGTCTTAACTGTGTGAAACTATGCATGCAAGAGACAACAGACATTTGTAGCACAATATATGAAAATAAAGGTTTTTATTTGCAACTTGAGCACAGAAACAATGTGTGTAGCTTTTGTGTGTGTGTGTGTGTGTGTGTGTGTGTGTGTGTGTGTGTGTGTGTGTGTGTGTGTGTGTGTGTGTGTGTGTGAGAGAGAAAGAATCTGTAGGGGGGACTCAGGGACAAAACAACAGAAACCAAATCCTTTCAATTTTGGTGGTGAAGACTAGTTTTTAAGTTACTGACAATGTAATCAATTACTTGCAGTTCTTTACTAATCACTCAACAGAAAAAGTAATTAATTGCAATACTCTTTACAATACAGCGCTCTAGAAGTCTAGTCATCACAGAGAAGTAGAGGGGCTCACACGCCCTCCAACTCCAACAGGTGAATCTTAAATGTAGGCTTACCAGTGGCAAGCCAGCCAGCTAAAAAGACAGTACAATTAATGCTGTATAGCCAAAAACCCATCAAACCCTGTGCAAGGCAACCAAATTAAATCATTTGGAAATAAGACTAGAAATAAATGAGAGGTCTATGAAGATTTAGACTACTTAGTTTTAACACAGCAGGCATATGGGACAGTTGAGAAAAACTTAGAAACCTCTGCTTAAGAAGATCAAAATAAACTGGAACCTGCTACGACAATATTTGGTCTGATGGAGAAAATTAAGCTTCTCAAATCCAGCAAAAGTCTGTCGGCAAATCAAAATGCAAGTTTTTCTACTTACTCTCTATATTAATTCATTATTTAGTGTAAGTGTTATTTTTCTCCACAGATCGTCCTTTCTTTGCATTCAATTTCAAGTTGAGTATCCTGAGTAAGGTAATTTCTTGATATAAGAGATATAACAATGAATCATAGCAGATATATAGTTATATAGAACAAACAATGACCTTAGTGAAAAATGTATTTAAAATATTATATTTGGTTTTAACAATAATAAAAAAGACCGTATTGGTATTGATGATATTGTTGTTGATAATAATAATAATAATAATAATAATAATAATAATAATAATAATAATAGCAGTTAGGGTCAGTACTAACTTCAGACAAAGCTTTGACTTCACCTCACCTCTGATTGGACCACCGCACTGTAATCAGATTACTGTTCATGTCCAGCCCACAGTGCAGTGACATCATCCCTCATTGGCTACTTGTTGCCATAACGACTCTAAACAACTCTGTCTGTGGTTGTAGCATGTTGCTAAACGCATGTAAAGCCGGTACAATGTCAGAGATCCCCATACATCAGCCTGGACGCTCCAGATGGAGACCTACATCACCGTCTGTCACCCCAGTCCTCCTCCGGCACAGGACCGGCGTTAAATCCGGAGGACGGTAAGGTCTGTTAGCCAGGAGCTAACACATCATTAGCCTTTAGCCTTTGGGTCAAAGCGAGCCTTATTAACCTAGCAGCTCTCTTTTAAGCAAACTAAACTTCACAGTAATCAATGATTTACAACAACAAGGTTTCCTCTGAAGAAAATAGACCTCTAAATTGAATGTGTCCCATTAAAGCTACAATTATTTGGCGTTAATTTCACATATTTTGGTAAAGTGAGATGAATATAGCTATAAATGACAGTGCTTAAAGCGTCGGTGAAGCTGCTTAATGACCACTGGCTGCACTTAACCAGCTCGGTGCTCGTGTCCCTTAACGTTAAATAACTCCTGTAATTAACTTAATCATCGTTAATTACACACCTAGCATTTAGGTGTTGCTAGAATTTGGTGATTAGTCCAGACCTAGCTGCCATTATTGAACATTTTACAGCTGGTAGTTTACAGCTAATTCCTAAAGTTATTTCCAGTCAATCATTCAATTGATAGATTTCATATTTTTGTAAGATGCTAGCCTGCTAACAGGTAAACTGACTTGTCAGGTTTCTGACTTGTTTCAGTCACAACCTAGAACAAGTCTCCTGAAAGGGAACATGGGAGATTGTAAAGCTTGTACTCTTCATGACTGATCCTGATTTTTTTGTGCTGTTTTTGTCAGATGCAGGCAATGAGTTAGTCCTGATGTACATTTCATCCTTGGCTCCAGACACACAAGCTTCAGACGGACCAGAAGACTTGTCCTAAAGCTGTGGGTTTCGCCGTGGGGTGCAGTCTCTTTGCTCTCTCTTCAGCAGCATGACTTGGTTTACATTTCCTGCCGACAACCTGCTGTGCTGGTGGCTGAGCATCTCCATCACTGTGTGGCTGACTCTTCTGTTTGTCTTCATAATTGTGCCAGTTGTACTCGCAGTCTCTCTTGGTGTCAGCAGGCTCTACATGAGGACGCTTCTCAAGATCTTTGAGGTGAGTTGGTGTCACTTTAATGCACAGTAGGTTGCAAACAAATATCTAACCTCGAAACTGCTGCAGTGATACATTCAGGCCCTTTGAGAAAATAGTTTTTTGTCCTTGTTAAATTCCGATTTTGTTTAAAAAAAGGATTCCCTGTCGGATGGGACCCCTGGGCTCTCGTAGCTCAGAGGGACTGTTAGAAGTGCAGGGTATTCTTTTTGCTTCCCTTTCCTCAGAGACTTAGATTTTGGGACAGACCCCCAGGAGGAGCAGGCTTTTAGCCATGGGACTACCAAGGGAGGTGTTGTAGGTACTGCAGGGAGCTTACTCTCCTGGGACAAAGTCCATCTACTGGCATAATTGGTGTAATTTTTGGAAGTGTTACAGAGAACTGAAGCACAATTCTCCCTCCAAACTCAGTCTCTGTGGTCCCAACTTTCCCTTCCACATTCAGGACACACAGCAGATAATAAAACAGTTCTACACAGAATAATAACATGCCATCAAGTAAATAACAAAAATACAGGAATAAAGTATAAAATATAAATACAATATTTAAAATGGAGTGCAACATTGAGTTCTCAATTTACTAAAGGTTGTAGGCAGTTGTTCCACTCTTGGTGTTGGTTCTCAGGGTTCTGGTTCTGGTCTTGTTTAAGCCCTCCTAAACAACAGACCAGTATGGAGCTGGTATTCCACTGCCTTCATGTGTGGTCATGTTCTACCTTTGACGTGGCAGCGAGATGGAAATTTTGGCACACTGCCTGCTTACATATGTGACATTGATAGTCACTCTGTACCATCCACATGGTTCTATCTTAATTATGCTCGAGACACCTCCTTCAGGGATTAGGTTTGTGGTTTTTGTGGTTGGACAAAAGGAAGCTTTGTGTCAGGTAGGCTGGCTTTAGTGGCCTCTCCACACGTCCAGATAGTTCTTAATACCTTGCGAGGCTGGCAAGCCCTTGTTAGTATCAGCTATCTTGGCTTCATGCAGCTGGTCTTAGAGTACTTGTTGGTGTAGGAGTGTGTGCAGGAACTGATTGTGAATAGTTTGTTTTCTCTGGGCTGTGGCCCTCCTGGAATGCACATTGGTGTTTTATGTGGAGTACACACCAGGAGACGGTTCTTTGTAGTTAGTATCAAATTTATAACCCTTCTCTTCTGTTGCTGTTTGACATGAAAGCAAACAGAAAATGTGATATTTAGTCTTGTTTTCTAATCTACTTATCTTTGTGCTGTTTTCTCTTGGATTAGTGGGCAACATCACGAATGGAGATGGGAGCAAAGGAGAAGAATCAGCAGCTCTATAAGCCTTATAGCAGTGGTAAACAAGAACTATTTCAGTATTTCTCACTCATAAATGCCCACTTCACCTGTATTGTTTTGACCATTAACTCAAATGCATGTTTTCATTCTCATTGTAGGAATCATAGCCAAAGAACCAGCATCCTCTTTGCAGCAGGGGATCCAGGGGCTCCGAGGTTCTGCCAGCTGCCTGCGCTCAGAGTTTGAGATGGCTGACATCTTTTACTTCTGCCGGAGAGGTGTGGAGAGTATCGTGGACGACGAGGTGACCAAGCGCTTTTCAGCCCAGGAACTAGAGAGCTGGAACTTGCTGACTCGAAGCGACTATAACTTCCGTTATATAAGTCTGAGGCTCACTGTCCTGTGGGGCCTGGGAGTCCTCATCCGCTACGGCATCCTGCTGCCTCTCAGGTCAGAGCAGCACACAGGCAGGTTAAGCTGTAGAGGAAGTACGGTTCATCTCAGAGCACAAAATCTGTGAACAACTGGTTCGGTGTTGTGTCAACTATATTTTCTTTTTCACTGCAGGGTTACTCTGGCAGTCACTGGCATTAGTCTGCTCCTGGTCCTGACTGCTTTGGTGGGCTTCTTACCAAATAGAGAGTACGTTTTCCCCCCGTTCTCGTAACAGTTCAAGCATGTCTGTGAGGTTAGGTCCCTGAATCAAGTGTAAATAGTTGGTGAGAAGGCACAAAACGGACTGGATGTAACCACATGTGTTTTAGCTGATTGGGTTAAAGTAAGGGATTGTTCTGGTCCTTTAAAAAATGAGGTGGTTCTTTGATGCGTTGTTTGACTGGCCTTGAGGTGTGCATCCAAAGAGGACTTGAGTAATCGCTCTGGCATTCTGCTGTATGTCTCCAGTTTAAGGTTCTTCCTGAGTGAGAAGGTTCATCTGTTGTGTTACCGCATCTGTGTCAGAGCTCTCACAGCAATCATCACCTATCATAACAGGTACAGCAGTATGAGCCTGTGAGGAGACAGCTTGATTTATTGAATACATTATAGTTATCAGAACAGTAATATTCACAAGTTATCAGTTTTGTAAAAGTTTCTATTTAAGAGAACATAATGGCAACATAGTGTACGGCATATAGTTGCCTCTTTTTAGATTGATATTTGTGAGGTTTTCACTAAGTTGTATGTCTGTGTCTCTTGTTTGATTTCAGAGAGAACAAACCAAAGAATGGCGGCATCTGTGTGGCCAATCACACCACGCCCATCGATGTCATCATCTTGGCCAATGATGGCTGCTACTCTATGGTTGAATAGTTTGTGTGTCTCTGTGTGTGAGAATGTGTGTTCAGCCTTCGTGAGAATGAATGATTAGGAAACATAGCTCTGCTTTTAGAGTGTTAGAGATGAGTAGGTGTGTTTTTGGGCTGTACTTGAGTTGAACTCCTCTCTCAGGTCGGCCAGGTGCACGGCGGGTTGATGGGAATGATCCAGCGAGCCATGGTCAAATCCTCTCCTCACATCTGGTTTGAAAGATCTGAAGTCAAAGACAGACATCTAGTGGCCAAAAGGTAACACTGCATCTCTTAACTCCAGTAACATGATGATCTGTACCACTGCTGGCCAACCAGTGGTGGAAAGTAACTAAGTACATTCACTCAAGTACTGTACTTAAATTTTTTTCATGTCCTTTTACTTTATTTGAGTAATTCCATGTTGTATTACATCGACTATACTTCTACTTCACTGCATTTCAGAGGGAAATGTACAATCGATCATTATAATCCAATAAAACTACATTATAATGCTAATAGTTTTCTACTTTAACTTTCAGTACATACATACATACATCTACTTTTAATTAAGTAAATGATTTGAGTGCTTCTTCCGCCACTGTGTGGCACCAGTTATCATCAGGATGTTCAGCTCAGTGTGTATTCAGCTATGATACACAATATATTTTGTTCGCTCCTGTGTATGTCTGTGTAGGTCTTGTTGTGGGTGTCACCAAACTTGGGGGCCACAGTTTAGAGTCACATTTTGGCTGAAATATAAAGTTGTGGTTCAAACATTTGATTGTGACATAAATACATTTGGCGCATTATGATTTAGATTACAGAGTTTTGTATCCTTTTTTGTAATGAACTTGATTTATACCATTGAGTATGAGTATATAATGATTTGGCTGTTGCAACAATAGCAACAGTTTAGATTTAAGTTTAAACATCATTAGGCTTGAACTGTGGAAATTAAGCTAATTGAAAGATTGTTTTTATGTGTATATATTTTGATCACTTTGACTGCTTTGTCATTTCAGGCTTGGTGACCATGTTGCTGACAAAACCAAACAGCCCATCCTGATCTTCCCTGAGGGTGTGTATGATGATAAAAGTCTTTTATGTGTAGAGCCCATAAAATTGGTTGTTCATTGTAGATAAGAGCTTTCACCCTGTGTCTTCTACAGGTACTTGCATCAACAACACATCAGTAATGATGTTCAAGAAGGGCAGCTTTGAAATTGGCTGCACCGTCTATCCAGTTGCCATTAAGGTAGGAAATACTCATTTTCCTCCTTTCTGCTCATTTTGCTCTTACTTACGCCTGATATGATCTTATATCCGTGTTGCAGTATGATCCTCGGTTTGGGGATGCTTTCTGGAACAGCAGCAAGTTTGGCCTGGTGAACTATCTGCTGAGGATGATGAGCAGCTGGGCCATTGTCTGCAGCGTTTGGTACCTGCCGCCTATGAACAGAGAGGTGAAATATTTGGAGTAACTTTCAGATCATGTGTTGTTTGTTCTATCCACTGGAGTGCTGTGTCCACCTTTTCTTACTTTGTTCTTCGTTGGTGTTGATGTGTAGGAAGGGGAGGACGCAGTGCAGTTTGCCAGCAGAGTGAAAGCAGCCATAGCTGCACAAGGAGGATTAGTGGATCTCATTTGGTGAGTCATTCGCCAGGTTTCCATCCATACGCTGCGCAACTTTGAACGCGGTTTTCAGAGAGTCAGAAAAAGAAAATGCAAATGCATGTGTTTCCATTGACTGTTGTTGTGCAAATAATTAGAGTTGGTTCATCCAGATGAGCAGTAGGTGGAGCTAATTCTCCATTCAGGCACCATTACACCATTGCGGAAGAGGTGGGCACAACAAATTGACTTGATAGAGAGGCATTAGTCACGCCTCAAATAGTGGGGAAAATGTAGGATGGAAAAATGGTATTGATGGTTGTTTCTTGTAATAATTTGACGAAGTCTCCTCATCACTCCTCATAGATCTGATGTTTTTGTCTGTTTCCATTGCACTCTGTATCATATCCATACACCAACTTTTCCCCCTCAGCCAAAAGTAAAAACCGTTTGCCATGTTGTTGTTGTTTTTTAATTTTTCTTCATCTCCAGTTTCTTATTCTCAAGTTGAAATGTGCATAAAAACATGCAGGTGATAATGCACCTAAAGTCATGATATACATCAGTAAAACTAAATGTGATATTCTTTCTCACTCCTGCGTTCTCAGGGACGGAGGGCTGAAACGAGCTAAAGTGAAAGATGCTTTTAAAGAAGAGCAGCAGAAACTTTACAGTAAAGTTCTTGTGGGGGAGCAGGACCAGGCGAACAACAAGCATTTAGAGGATGAAAACCCAGAGGAGGATAAAAGTCACTGAGATTCAACAGAAAGACAATGAGAAGACAGTCATTATATGACTTTTACATCTTATACACAACATCTTACATAATGGTTAATGTGAATTATCACATGCAGGAATTTACATTGATTATTACTGTAACTGTCATTTTCTACCAGATTGAATGAATGTTTTTTTGAGGGTAATATCTATATTTCTGTACATTGTGTGTATGATGTGACATTAGGAGAATGGTTACACTTACAGACAGTCAAATAGAGTGAGTGTTTATATGTTTGGATATGGAATGTTTTTCTGCCTCCTTTTTATTGCCATGTGAGCTTGTTGTGTATCTGATTAAAACATTACCATCCAATAACTGACCTTTTTGAAATCAATTCAAAACTCACTTATCAGGTATATCCATTAAGACTATTTTCAGTGCCTACTACTACAGTGGTTACATCAGTCAGACAGACACTTTGGCAATGCCAACACTTGTGCGTCACTGCGCTAATTGGCTCAAGGCTCTATATGTGTCTTCACCTTTAATCTTTGCAGGGTACCAGACAGAAGAGAGAGTGAGATTAACTGTTTTCAGATGTTGTATGTAAGCTGGGATAGTTAGGTTTTGGTTTTCTCAGGTTGTTTGGAAAGTCACAGAGGGGATGCAAAGGAACAGAAATTGTGGTTATTTAATTCCAATTCTTGACCAGCAGGAGTCAGTGTTCAGTCATGAACCATCCTGCACACAGTGGCACAGAACTTTTTATGCAAACACAAACCTACAGATCAATATGCAGACTGATCTAGATAGGTGTGGAACTGTCTTAAATACGTATGTTTTCCATAAGCACCTAATAAGGTTTATTCCAGCTGGTGTTGAGAAGAATGCAGTGAATGTAGACAGACACAATACCAAACACAGTCCAGGTAGAACATTCAATCCACCTGATCTGCTGGTGGATGACATCCAAGCAGAGCCTCTGCATGGAGCCTGATGAAGATTCAAACTGGAGCTCTACCTGGAACTGAATCCAACCATACCAGCCCTATCAGCTGTCACCGGCCTGTAAAGTATCCTGTCCTCTTTCCAAGGCCCCAACACAGTTATTAGAGCGTTGGTCTCGTGTTATCAGACTGAGATCAGAAAGACAGTTAAAGTAGGACGAGACTGTGACTTTAAATTATTACAGGATATACTAAAATCAGCATTAACATACCTTCAATGAAAAGACAAAACCAACCAAGGGACTGGATTATTAAAAACTGTCATCTTCACTAAGCAGCCAAATCAATCAGTCAGTCTTGTCTTTGAGAGCAGCTGAGGTGACGCTGATGGACTCCGGCAGGTGTCAACAAGGATCAGGTGCGCCCCGCTGGTTCCTGTAAGTGATGGCTGTGGCGTGAATGGCCGTGCGGAGCAGAGTGTCTTCGGGGGAGTGTTTTGTCTCAACCGAGGCCCCCTGTCGGTGTAACCACGCCCAATCAGCTGTTTCCTCAAGTTCGGCGAAGCTCTGACGGAAACTTTTCCTCCCTGCTGTCCACACTCAGCGAGCCCATGGTGGACACCGACGCTTTTTATGGTTTGGATTTAAATTCTGCGCGGTGTTAATCCAGCTACAAGTGGTGTCAGCATGTCCCTGGCGGATCAGCAGTGGTGTCCCACAAGCGTCCAGGTAACTGTGCTGCAAGCCAGAGGCCTCAGGATCAAGGGGAAAAGCGGCACCAACGATGCGTACGCGGTCATGCAAGTGGGCAAGGAGAAGTACCAGACCTCGGTGATGGAGAAGAGCGTGGCACCGGTGTGGAAGGAGGAGGCCGCCTTCGACCTGCCGCAGCTGCAGCAGGCCGGAGGAGGCACGGAGCGCTCCACGCTGCGTGTCCACGTTCTGCATCGGGCCCTGGTGGGTCCAGACAAACTGCTGGGGCAGGCTGTCATCAACCTGCTGCAGCTTAGTGAGGACAGAGACCGCAACAAGACCGAGTAAGTGCGCACAGCGGGGAGTCAGGCGGTCATTGTTTGAATTATAAAATATCACGTTAAAAGATAAGATGACAATCCAAAACCCAAAGAGATTTTGTTCGATCCAGCCATTTATGCTTAAAGACTTAAATCATATCATGCAAAACATTTCTGCCAATCAGTTAATCAATTAATGGACTAATAGCCTTCAAGCCTTCATTAAACACATAAGAGCATCTCTAATTCAAAAGAGGCATCATTGAAGTTGTCTCTTGGTGAGACAAAAGTAATCAAACAGCTGAAGTTTCTTTGCGCAATCAGCTGCTCACTGCCAACTGTTGGTTTAAAGTGAAAATTATAATGCTGATCAAAAAAAAAAAAAAAGTTTTTCTCCTTTACAAATAGCTCACATGATCACTATACTGTATGTTTAAGGAACCTGGGTTTCTACACACCAATTGCAAGTCTTCCCCACTCCTCAGAATATGTCTTACATGCACGTGCAACATCTAATTCTCGGGCAGTTGTTAGTCTTCACTCTTAGCTGCATGTAAATGAGGAAATCATGGGAGGCACAATGAAGAGGGAGTAACTTTGATTGCAATCTGTGCAGGGGAGCAGCTCTTAGTTTGGAGGTTCTGAGTCGTTTTGCAACTTTGCGGTCTTGCAGGACAAAATAATCCCTGTTAAATCCTTAATAATTACACACTGTTTTTCTCTAATAATAAAATTATGCAGCATCTGTGAAAACTGTGGATTAGTTTTACCTTATGAATAAGTTTCCCTCAATTTGTGCATTTGTAAAGGCCCTTTGGAAGCGAGTGGGATTTTCCCTGTGTGATATTTTCACCTTTTTTTCCCACTGAGGTGAGGTATTTGAGCGCACACACTCACAGGCAGCCACGCATCACTACGCAGACCCGCTTTGCTGGGTTTGACTCGTGAATGTTGCCCACTCGCTCCAGTGCAGCTTAAGGGATTTGTTCCCTCGGCAGCGGCCTTCAAGGATGCCAATCAGCATTACTTAGTCAGGCGAAACATGTGAGTCAAAGGATTCTCTTTCATTGACAGAGTTTGTCAGCGGCAGACAGATTCCACAGAGGACCCAGAGTTCACCTCAGTATGCCACTGTACGACTCAATAAGATAAAACATCGAGCTTTGAATTGTAATTACTCACTGAGTGGTGGAGGGGAAGTAATTAACTAAGATGATGACTGTCTTTATTGTGCATAATATGCCCACGCTCTCCTGAGTTTGACACTAGTGGCAGTGGTCAGGTTTCACAGGCCTTGCTCGTACTCCTGCATGGTCTCAGTAGTCATGAGAGAAATATGCTGTTCTCTCGGCCAAAGAAAAAGTTTTAACATTTACTGCAAGATACCCTTAAAATTCGAAATGCAAGACCCATCAGCCATGTCTGCAGTTCATTAACAATGGAAAATATTTGCTGTGCTAAGCTGCTAAGTATTTTAGTCCCCCACCGTGTGACCGGTATTATACAGAAGCAGACCGCATGCCGTCCTGTTTGTCTCAATGCACAAACACACACACACACTCACACACTTCCATCTCCCTCCTCTGTCGAGGTTGTGTGATGTTGTGTGGGTCTCTCTGATGTCTTGTGTCGCTGCATGAATTCTAATCGACTCACCAAGGATAGACTTGATGTTGTTTTTCTTTATCATGAAACAATATAGATTTTCTGTCTGTTCATATTACAGCAAACCTTATATAAGAAGGAGAAGGAGAACAAGCAGCCAGCCTGCTTGAAAGAGTCTTGTGACTATCACAGTGAAAAATCCATATTAAGATGAGATTTGAGAGCGTGAAATGAGCTGTGATTGAAATGCATTTGGTCTCAGATAAGTTGCCTCTCTGCTTCGGCTGGTGTGCAAGTATCTCAGCATGCCAAGCTGAACTTCACCTGGCTGAACGCTGCATGCTTAATCATGCATGTTTTGGGTTATGTAGTGTGTTTATCTCTGATCACATGTGCTCTTTTTGGCATTCAAAAGTCAGATCCTTATTTCTGTTGAGCGCTTCTACTAAAATGTGCATGCTGATATATGCACAGAGTTTTATGAGGAATTTTTTATCATGAAATTTAGTGTTGGAAACATGCTTTAGCTGGTGTTGAGTAAATACTCAGCTTGTTTTCTGTTGATCTTCCTGTAGCCCGCGGTGAATGTACCTTGCCTCTGAGGTTTAAACCCAGCTTTAGCCTCGCATTGCTGGCTGTTTTATCAATGAAAAACAAACAGTGATGGAATCAGCGACAGTCAAGCAAGGTCAGTTTTTCTGAGCAAGACTACTGTGAATATACTGACCCACCGAAAGACAAACATGTTCCACCAGCTGCCTGTACAATGGCACTACTGTTTAAGGCCATGGTGTTTGCAGAATTCAGTGAAGCAATCATTCCACCACGTTTTACTCTTTTTTTGAACGTGTGTTGCTTGCAAAAGAAGACACTACTGTTCAAATCATTTAGGCAGCACAGGTGGAAATGAACAGAATGGATAGAAATTGCTTTAGTTGCTGTAGATAACTTGATAAAATCTGCCTTTAAGACATCTGAATTAGTACTTTTGTTTGGTGTGCTTCAGTATTTGCTCACTTTATGATTGGATTGTTGCATTAATTAGCTGTGGTAGAGCTTTAGATAGTATCACATGATGTGGCTCAGTATATAGAGTTTGTCCAGTTATCAAAGCAGTATGTTGACGTTTTTCTGAACACTGTCAGGGCTTCTTGTCTGTCTCTGCTTGATCGTCATGAAAGGCCTTTTTCACAGCAGACGTTTTGACTGACTTGTTATAGAAGGAAAGGCACAGGTGTCCTTTGCAGGAATTGTTTTCAGTGCTGTGTCCACCGTTTTTGTGCCTTCCTCTTGGATGCATGCAGCTATGGTCTGGCACCTGATCGCTACCTTTTTATAAAGTCCTTACCTGACCTGGGTGCTGTTATTGGCTCTGGCTGCACACCTACTGCCCAAAGGGTGTAGTCCAGAAACACCCTGACCACTGCAAAATAAGAAAATGAGAGGATAAATAGGCCGCCACATGCTGCTAGTGGATCATATTAATTGAATATGAAGGATTGCTTTTGTATGAGTCTATACTTTGTTATTTAGGGAAATCCTTTGTAGTACCATTAACAGTAATGATGCCTCTGCTCTATTCAAGTGTGCCAATAATTTCTCACAGTTAACCAGCATGAACAACGCAAGAACCCGAAATTGAGGCAGCTAAATGGAGTTTAGCCATTACTAATTTTGTCATTTATACCTGAGCTTTTCAAATGTCAAAATGCCTTCTGTGAAAAAAGCCTTATTTTCTAACTTAAAGACATTACAGCATCCACTTTAGTGAGGCTGCTGACTATCTGAGGAACAGTTATTATCAGCCTTATAGGACCTGTGCTGTGAACCCAAGATACAGAAAAATGGGACTGTAGATATTAAGAAACTTTCAGTAAGACAAGCCTCAATTAC
Source organism: Chaetodon trifascialis (assembly GCF_039877785.1). Classification (NCBI taxonomy): domain Eukaryota; kingdom Metazoa; phylum Chordata; class Actinopteri; order Chaetodontiformes; family Chaetodontidae; genus Chaetodon; species Chaetodon trifascialis. Next base: position 11,070,656 of record NC_092075.1, read on the forward strand.
AGCTTCCCTCCAGCATTTTGTATTTTGAAACAGCTTCACGAAGCTTTTCTCTCCTTGATATGTCTTTTGAGATTGATATTCGTTTCAGAAGAACACAAGCTTCAGCTACTGGTGTGTAACACCCATTGGAAAGAGAATTCAGTTGACAAGCCTTAAGTTTGGCTTCTCTGGACTGAAACATAAGCCCTGGACAGTTTGGGTCCTTGGACGTTATCACTGTTGAGTTGTTTTACTCGCTCAGCTCTTCTCCCACTCACACAGCTGTGGTCTGTGATAAGAAAGGCTTGAGCCACTCCAGGCATTGTCTTATCAGTAGTTCAGGCTTCACAAGGAAGGATGTGTGTGTGCAGAAAGTGGAATAAATTTACAAAATGTTGAGTCATGCATTATCCATGCCGCACAGTTTCTACTCTCCACTTTGAGATTACTGGGTTTAAGGGCATCATCATCATCATCTTCTTCATTCAGGAATTGTGAAGTGAAAGGCATTTTTAATTCCTCCTCCTGAACACTACTTACTACCCCAACCAGCCAACGCCCATACACTTTTGCAACTTCCCTTCTGTTTAAACTGAACTACCGTACTTCTTCTCTTTTTCACTTGTTCACGTGGGACATGTTTGTTAGTGGCATGTGTCAGCATCAGAGGAGTATAGTTTAGCATGCCATAGGCTGCTGTAGTACAGTGTTAGTAAAATATACAATAACACCATTAGGATATACCATGCTACACCATATCATACAGTGCTATACTATAATGTTGTAAATCTATATGTACACAACCTAAAGTGGCTATAATCATTGTTTTTATATCAACAATGGATTGCATGACTGCTTATATGTGAGAGTGGTTTCTCAAAGTCATAAGAGTTAAAAGCAGATTACTACACAGATTTATTGCATCAAAATATGAGTTTCAAAGGTTCAGAAGTTTGCCAAGTTGGCATATTTAAACTGCCATTTTTATAAGCACATAAAAATGCCTTGAAGTCTCCTTGGATTTGCACCATAAATAAATGCATGTTCTGTCGAGCAGCGTTTTGTTGAAGGACATTCATCAGGCAAATCATGAAGAAGTCTCACAGTGGAATATTTATAATGTCAAGGCCTGAAATTTGCAAATCGCATCTCATTACTCAAAAGCAGTAGGAGGTAGGAGAGCTGTGACAACAGTCTCATCCATTTTGCAAATTCCAGGAAAAGGCCTTTCCCTCCTTAATTTGTTTGTGCCACACATCTGAAGCATTCCTGAGGGAGGAGGAGGAGGGTGACTCTCAACAACATATCTTATTCAGTAGCAGCGAGAGGAAGGCACTGTATTCAGCAGAGTCTGTAATACACTTCAGTGGCATCTCAAGGAGGGGTGTCATGTGATATGAGGGGGAAAATAAAACAGTTTATGACACATAAACAAACAAACACAAAACATTAAATATTTCCATCACAATGTTGTGTAAGGCTTCCACATTTTTCTGTTTTTAAAACCAATTTTCTGAGCAAATCCATTCATTTCGAAGGTAACTGTCTTGTTTCACATTTCAGTTTGATGCTGTCTCAACACAGAAACATGCTCTTTTTACAGATGCACACAAACACACATCGAAATGCACACACACAGAGAAATGCACACACACGGAGAAATGCACACACGGCCCCTTCCTCATTTCCTCATTTCCCCAGGAATTCAGATCTCAGTTGGAGTTGTTTTTTCAGTGGCGAGCTGACCTCAGATTTCTGCCTGATATGCACTTTTTATGCTGACTGCCCCATTTTTGTTGTTCTGTTGAATTATTCTGCTTATTCTGAGGCCCTTCTGTCACTATTGGACTGTGACGCAGGTGCAGAAGCAGCGCAAAGTTGACAAAACTCGGTCTCAGCGGACGTCTCTCTCGACGTCCATTTTTCCAAAACATTTTAAAGTTGCTAGTTTGAGGTTGCAACCAGTGTTTATACTTGTTTCCACTTTAAAGCCACACTACAGGTGTGATCCTGGTGTTGTACTTTTTATTAGAGTTTGATTATGTCAGACATGACAGGAAAAAGGAACATTCATAAAGGCTGTCTCATGCGGGTGGAAACATTTTAAACATACACAGTAGCAAACATTCAGAAATTCACCACATTAGAGGCAGCCACAAACAGGACAGTATTATTATTAAAGAAAAACTTTCCTTCGTCGTCAGTTCGCTGCTTGTTCTTAGATCCTCACACACGTTCCAAAAACATTCAAGCGGCTGCTGAGTCACCCTCCATTTGGATGGATCATAGTTTCCACAAAGAAACCGAAGAGGACTAAATGTCAACATGCTGTACATGAATCTCAGTCTATGATTTCTTTAAACCATTCAATAGATGACATTATGGTGGTTAATAGCTTGCAGGGGAGCAATGCCTCATGAATATAGCTCTTTTCTGGGACACACCAGTGGTCACAACTTGTTTCTGCTGTTCCAGAGTGGAAAAAAATCAGTTATTGCAGGTTTAAGAATGTTTTTAACCTTAAAGATCCAACACTGACACACCAAAATAATATACAGAATATGTGCTTTCCCAAAAGCTTTCTGTTTGACATGATGTTCGCACAGTTAATCAGACATTTGGGGATTATGTATCTGTCAGTATACTCTTGAAATATGCTATTCTAAATAAGATACCTCTCTTTAACAGATGGTTTAAGTTGTTGGACAAGACTGGCAAGGCAGACAAAGACAGAGGAGAGGTGCTTGTGGACATCCAGTTCATGAGAAATAACATGACCGCAAGCATGTTTGACCTTTCTGCTGCCGGCAAATCCAGATCCCGCTTGGGTAAGTTCAAGGACAAAGTTCGGGGCAAGAAAAAGGAATCGGATTCAGCGTCTTCGGTGGTGCCATCCTTCAGCCAGGTTCTGACAGACAGCGAGGAGGAGGGAAATGAGGAGGGTGAGGTCGCTGCTGCCAAGGACGAGAAAAAGAAGAAACCTAAGATTAAGTCTTTGTTTTCTCCCAAGTCTAACCTGCAGAGGAACATGTCTCAGTCCATGTCTGTTCTGCCTGCGAAGAACTCCTCACTGAGCGGCAGCCAGTCGTCTGGTCTAAATGTGGACTCTGAAGGTCAGGAGCAGCAGTTTTTGATTCACTCTCTCACTATTATTTCATTTATTTTCGCTCTCCCTCCCTGTCATTACATGCATATTAACGTCCCATGTCCTTCCAGGTAAAAAGAAGTTCAAGTTCAAGATACACAAGCGTTCGGGCAGCTCAGACAGCAAAGATTCCTCCTCTGGTCACCAAAAACACAGCGCTCCAGAACAGAGTAACTTGTGCATCAATGGCAGTCACATATACTGTGAAGAGCCGCAGGCGCGGACCGCTCGCATCGGATCAAACTACAGCCTGGCCAGTTCAGGCCACGGATCCATGGACGACGTCCCCGAAAGCTCTCCGCCATCTGTTGATTCACTGAGGGCAGTGAGGCAGTATTCACCCTGGACCGAGGAGGAGGAGGAAGAGACGAAGACGGCTGAAGCAGAAAATGTCAGAGAGGATGTGGATGAACTAAGAAGGGAGGAACAGGAAATGATTAGGATGGAGCAGGAGAGGAGGAGACGAGAAGAGGAAGAAGAGAGGGTTAGGAGACAAGAAGAGGTTGAGAGGTTGGCTGAGGAGAAGAGGAGAATAGAGGAAGAAGAAAAAAGGCAAAGAGAGGAAGAGGAAAGGATGGAAGAAGAGGGGAGGAGACAAGAAGAAGAATGTAAATTAGCAGAGGAAAAGAAGCGACTGAAGGAAGAAGAAAGAAGAAGGATTGAGGAAGAGAGAGTTAGAAAGGAGCAAGAGGAGCGGATTCGGAGGGAGGAGGAAGAGAGAGCTCAGGAAGAGAGGAGGAGACAAGAAGAAGAGCATGAAAGATTAGCAGTGGAAAAGAGGAGACTGGAGGAACAACAAAGGAGAGTTGAGGAAGAGGAAAAAAGAAAAAGAGCGGAAGAGGAAAGGATTAAGAGGGAGGAGGAAATGGCTCTGGAAGAGAGGAGGAGACAAGAGGAAGAGTGTGAAAGATTGGCAGACGAAAAGAGGAGACTGGAGGAACAAGAGAAGAGAATTGAGGAAGAGGAAAGGATTAGGAGGGAGAAGGAAATGGCTCTGGAAGAGATGAAGAGACAAGAGGAAGAGGAAAGGGCTAGGAGGCAAGAAGAAGAGCAAATGAAGGAACAAGAAAGGAGGAGAATTGAAGCAGAAGAAAAAAAGCAAAGAGAGGAAGAGGAAAGGATTAGGAAGGAGCAAGAGAGGAGGAGACAAGAGGAAGAGGAGATTTTGAAAAGACAAATAGAAGAGCGTGAGGAAAACAGGAGGCTAGAGGAACAAGAAAGGAGGCAAAGGGAAGAAGAGGAAAGGATTAAGAAAGAGGAGGAGGAAAAAGCTTGGAGGGAAAGGGAAGAATATGAGAGATTGGTAGAGGAAAAGAAGAAACTAGAAGAGGAAGAAAGGGAAAGGATTGAAGCAGAAGAGAAAATTAGAAAGGAAGAGGAAAGGGTGAGGATGGAGGAGGAGAGGAGGAGGAAGGAGGAGGAGGAGGAGGAGGTGAGGGCTAGGAGGCAAGAAGAAGAGCACAAGAAGTTGGCAGAGGAAAAGAGGATATTAGAAGAACAAGAAAGGAGGAGAATTGAGGAAGAAGAAGAAAAAAGGCAAAGGGAGGAAGAGGAGAGGATTAGGAAAGAGGAGAAGAGAAAAGAGGAAGAGGAGAGAGTGCGGAAGGAAAAGGAAGAATATGAGAGATCAGTAGAAGAAAAAATGAGACAAGAGGAAGAAGAGAGGAGAAGAATTGAGGAAGAGGAAAGAATTAGACATGAAGAACAGGAAAGGATAGAGATGGAGAAAGAGAGGAGGAGACAAGAGGAGGAAGAAAAAAAGATTATTGAGGAGGAAGAGAAGAAAATCAGAAGAGAGGAAGAGGAGAGGGCTAGGAGGGAGGAGAAAGAAGAGCAGGAAGAGCAGGCTAGGAAGCTGGAAAAAGTAACAAGAAATGCAGAAGAAGAAGAAGAAAACAAAACAAAAGACAAAGCTGCAGGGATGAAATCTAAAGGGCAGAGCGCCGCAGAAGTCACCTCCACTAATCCGTTTGAAGAAAACTTCTCCATGAATCCTTTTGACGAGGATCCCAACTCACCTGCCGGACACACAGTGCCACCTGTAAAACAAAGGTTAGTTCAAGTCCTCCAACGTGATGGATCACAAACAATGTGACACAAACAGTACGTAAAACACCATCAACATCAAACTTTATATTAAAGTCTTTGCAGAAGACTCCTCACCAATAGACCGTGCTTTATTCTCCAAACCTTATGCAGCCAATCAGTTTGTCATGGGATCTTAAAACCACATTTTTGTTTTTTAGTTACAAAATTTAATCTTAAATGCTAATTTCTCCAATAAAGATTGTGGCCGCAGTCATTCTGAGTGACAGCTGCACCTTAGCCTGCCTCCACCAACGCTCCACCTCTTTGCCCATTTTTGCACTAGCCAGAAGTTGGGTTGAGTTAGGCACTTCCAAGATGCCGCTGTCACTGAGCTTCACAATGGCTCTTCAGAAATCTAAGAGACGTCACGGAGACCACGACCAGGTTTTATACAATTGGTGTTCAAAAATCAGGATACTGGACAAATTACATTTTTTTGCCCTGATTTTTCTGTACAAACAAGCTGATTTTTCACACAGTTGAAGCCTTTGTGAAGCACACAGTGAAGCTTGTGGACGTTGCGCTGTGTAACAGGATTAAACTAGCTGGAGTTTTGTTAACTGGCCTCAGTCATCAGGATGAGGAACAGAACAGCAACTGAGGTAGCGAAACAAAATTTGAATGCTTGATGAAAATGATATAAAGTCATTTACATGTACAGAAGTTGTTATCTGAAGGTAGCTTATCTTCTATTTTTCCGTCAGTCGCGACCGACAGACTCATTCATCTCAGCTCTTGTCCTTTAAACGCAGCCTAAAGCCGACACCGTCATGAAAGTTGTATGGCCCTGTGCTTGTTTGTGTGTGAGTTGGGATGAGTGTGCAGACACATACATGTCTGTGAGCGCGGATATATTTCATTTGTCAGGTGAGACTGGGAGCTCATTGCACAGTCTTGCATCATTATATCAGGTGTCATGACTTGAAACAAAGGATAATTACACTGAGTGGCAATGAAGGTGGGTGGTAATTTCCCAGAGATCTCAGGAAGAGATTTACTTGGTATATTAAAAACTTTTCCCCATTATTATATGAAAACATCTGATTACTCTACTATATGCTGCTTTTACAAATGAAGAAAATCAATAGATGCTTTCTGCGTTTTCCTTTGTTCTCTAATTTTGCAACACAGGGTTTTACACTTTTTAATATCTTTATCTTCTTTTTAACAGCCTTGATGGCTTGTTTAAGACCACTGAAGCACATCTTATATCCAAAAGTACCATTAGAGTGTTTTGTGTTCCCTATGAGACTCCTTTCAATTAAATGCTTGAATCTACTTCAATGTCATGTAGTCTTTGTCTCGTTTCCAGGAGTCAATCTGCTGTGTCATCACTGGGTAGCAAGACTGCTTCCACTGATGAGAAGGATTTTATTAGTACTCAACGGGAGAAGCGACCGGCCCCTCAGCCTCCAGGAAGAATTCAAGCTGAGAGACGAAGTCAGAGGGAGCAGGATGAATCTGCACAACATCTGCCACAAATTAGCAAGCAGAGCAACGACAAAGACGTGAAAACTGCCAGTGTTCTCCCTCAGCGCTCGTTGCAAATGATCGCTCCTCTGAGTAGGCCTCCCACAGATGCAAAGAACACCCAGAGCAGCACCACCAAAGGAACAACAAATGTAGCCAAGCACAGTAAACGCCCTGCTCCGTCTAGACCTGGTTCTGCGGAGGAAGCGCCACCATCTGGACCCAAAACAGCCTCGTCTTCTGGTGGCAAGACTGCAAATAAATTTCCCCCTGAGACAAAACAAAAGCCTATTGTTTATGGCTTAAATCCATTTGAAGATGATGAAGATGAAGATGAGCCTGCGGCTCAGGGTGATACGACTAACACTGGTTCAGTGAAATGGCCTCCACCCATGTCGCAAGATGCTGAGAAAGATGCAGCCTCCCAAGCAAAAATCAAATCGTCGAAGATGGCCCATGCTCCCCCGCTTCCTGCAAAGAAAGGCGCCACTTCAAGTACTTCAATCCAGCAAAACACTGAAGGAGGCCATGTTACAGGTGTGGCCGTACCTGAAAACGCTGAAACCCACCCATGTGACCCAGAACCTGTCCAGGAGACCCCAGTGCAAGAGTCCCAGCATGTGATGGTGCAGAGTACCAGGGAGGAGGGAGATGGGAGGAAAGAGGGGACCTCTGCAACTCCACGCCGGTGAGACACTTCAGTTCCTCATCAGATTATTATCACTCCAGCTCTTCATACAGCATTGATCACAAATCACTGTCTCCCAACATCATGCCATAATGTCTGTCATAAAAGTAAAACGATCCAACATGCTCCACATCTTCCACGATTCATCCTCATTTTTATTTCATCATTTCTATTTGTTCATCTTTGCTTGTATTATTAATTGTGTTCTATCCATCAAGGTTCTGATGAATGAGCTCGCAGTGCAAATGCAAACTATATTCTGTTTGAGTCGTGATTGCTAATTGGTTTTGATCTTATGGAAAAATTATACATGTCACTAACAGCTTTATAACAGAATCATACATTCACACCAATGCTGTATTTCATTTCACTCCCATCCAGCCAGAGCCTAAGTCTTTTTTCTTCTTTTTTTGTCATTGCAGGCTTCAACCTGTAAAACCCCTTAATCCTTTGAGACAGCAGTCGATCTCAGTTGTTCAAGGGGAAATAGAAAATAAATCCACCGGAATCCACAGTGAAGTTCAGGAGAAAACAAAGGTATCTCGACTTCCCTTTTTATGTTTCAAGGGTTTTCTGTTTCCGTTATTAAAATAAATCAACAATGTGAATGCTTGTTTGTCGGGTTCATCTACGTTTGAATCTCCCCATTAAAGGCTTTGTCATATTTGTGTTACATTCTCCATGTCTTTGTGTCCTCTCACAGGTAAATGGCGCGGGGCCGAAAGGGCCGTACTCTCAGCTGACTCGGGAGGAGCTCATCTCTCTGGTGCTCAAACAGGAAACCCAGCTCTCACAGAGGGACTCGAAGATATCAGAGCTGGAACAGTACATTGACAACTTGCTTGTGCGAGTCATAGAAGAGAAACCGAGTATTCTCATGTCCATTAACTCTCTGAAGAATCCTGTCTAGGTGGATTCACAGCTGGAAACTTTATTCCCAGTGCAAAAGCTTAGGTTTACAAGGTTGAACAGTTAGTTACATCATATTGTCAAGTGAATAATGAAGATTGGAATATATTCTGGAAAAAAAAAATTTTGCGAAGGCTGTTACTGTTTCAGCCTTTCAATTATGTCAGTTTGCAGTCAAAGATGTTCTGGAGTACAAAAAGATATTCTACATTTTTCTAAATATTTAGTAATGTTCTTGACACTTTGCTACAGCAGACATGTGACATTGAAACAAGCTCTTTTGTGTGTTTGTATTTTCATCTTGAGCGTAAAATTCTTTCCAGAAATCACTTAAAAATGAGAAATGTTAAATGTTGCCAACATGACAGACTTAATTAATGTTTAAAAGAAATCTATACATAACTAAGTGTTTTTCTATTGACTGTTAGCTTCCTGTCCTCTGGTGTTATCTCTAGTATGAAGAAGAGCCTTATTTTACTGTCAAAGCTATGCACTAATTATGAAGAGACGGTTTTTGCTCTTATACTGAATGTCAAAGTTTACATGATTCTACTAAACCCCTAAAGGCACTTTACTCAACTCACTCTATTAACATGATGTACACTGAATTTCTGCACTGTACTGAGGTTACTGCATTATGGTATTAACATGTGCAAAATAAATCTTTCTTGTTCAGACAAAAGCACATCTTGCCCTTTATGAAAAGATGCTTCTCCAAGACGATTTTAGATTCCTTATTTGTATAATTCGGGAATTTTCCCTAAATATGACACACTGTCTTCACTGAGGTCATAGTTGAAGAGGAGACAGTTTGTCTGTTGAATCTGACACAAAGTTCAGTGTAATCTCTTGTCCTTGGTGTCTTAGAAACAGAACCTGCCCAGTTTTATCAGGACAGCTACACTCTGTCGGCCATCTCAAGGAAACTGGAAGATATTGCCTTGATGGGGAAAAGTCATTATGTTCTTTGGCTTGACAATGGCTCCAAATGTGACCAGGACAAACAGATTGTCATATTTAAGGAAGAGTCCTTTGCATCCTATATTCTCCATGTTACCCTGAATGAAAATATAGGTCTATATCCATATAGACATATATATATTATTTAATTCAAACTCCTAATCGCCATATTTCCACGTCTCCTGCGTACAGGCATGTACTGTATAGGAGACGGAGCGGAACCATTGACGTGAGAACAGTGTGGCTGCCCGGACACATTTTAGCCGCCCCCGTCAGACCGGCGGCAGTTACGTTGAGTGGTCGTTCAACTGTTTACATACGGATACAGTCTCAACAGTGTTTTGCAGCAGGTTTCAGGTTCAGCTAACACTTGTTTAATGTCGTAATCTTCAATCGTCTCTCCGCTGTCCGCACGCGGCGGCAGATAATTTGGGAAATGTCTCGTGCGGGTTTGAGCTGCCCGGGCTGCGGCTCGTCAAACGTCGTGGAGGATGATCTGTACTGCCAGGCCCAGCTGGTGTGCGCGGACTGCGGCTCCGTGGTGTCCGAAGGAGTGCTGGCCAACGACCCGGTCGGAGGTTCAGGTATGAACAGTGACGACGCGGAGGCCTCACAGCAGTGTGTCCGGGTAAAACACCCGGAGTGAGATAAGAGTCGGTTCACTCCAATCACTAAATAGTGACCAGCACACACACAGCTGGACTTTTTAGAGTTAAAGAATGAGCTCGCCCACAGACACAAGTATACAAATATATCTGCAATAAACTCACATTGGTTGATTTACCTTGCTGTGCAGGGGAGTGTAATCCAATGTTCAGTGTTACACACACAGGTTTTTCCTCAAAGGTTAAATCTGTCGCTTTTTCTAAGGGGATTGATGCTGCAGCCCAGCATTGGTTGCATGTGGGAGACTTTTTGAAAACCTCCCCGTAGACATGTGAAGCCGGGGTACAATCTTAGATTGAATGAGGCCATACCGGGCACAAATGGGTGAAGAGTCAGTACATGAAAGTATTTTAGACCACCGACCACCAGATATGTTGGTTTCCAAACAATGACGAGTTGTCTGTATCAAATACAGGTGTGCAAAGCCTGGATGTTATATACTTTTACACTACTTATAAACTGAGGTTTAGTTTCTAAGATAAAATGTTTTTGGTGGCAAAGGTAGTAAACTTATTAATTGTCTAATTTAGAGGAAATGGAAAGACATTGTGTGCAGGTTGAGCAAACTCATTCTGAATTTGTTCAAATGACATAAAAATGTCTTTGTTATACAGCAGCCTCATGTGCAGACCCCACTGTTTGAGCCGCTGTTTGAATGCATTGTCTATGAGGCAGGTTCAGAACAGGTAGTTTGCTGCATATGGGGCATAAATAGACATGGAGACTTATCAGCTGTGTTTTCTAAGCCGAGAGCAAATTGTCAAGGAGTGTAATCCCACAGGGGTCTGACAGGCCTCGGGGGTGTGCATGGGCATTGATTAACACAAAAGAGCAGAAAGCGAAACAAGCGCAGGAGCTCGATTCAATTTGTAACCAAGCAGGAATGTCAAAGATGGATGTGTCACATAACCAACGCCGTAAGCTTTTTGCATTTGCTGCCCAGTAACATGTTTGAAAGTTCAACAAAGCCGTTCACCATTCAGCTTCAGCCTTTGTAGAAACGATGCCTGGATCCATGCTGTTTTATTATTGCAGGCTGTCAAGCTTTTTAAAGAAGGCTTTTGTGAGGAAAGCAGGGAATGCACTGAAATAAAGACCTTTTGGACGAATGTTCATTGTAATTGTATTAATTTGCCTGTGTTGTTTGTTGTACCAGTTTGAACCTCTTTGGGCTACTGACGCATAGAGAGAGAGAACAGAGAGTAACACGAGCACTGGCCCTCACTGACAAACATGTTGCATTTCCTGTGATGTTTGATTTGCAATAGCAGTAACACATACAGCTTTTTTTTCTGGGATTGTCACCACAGACACCCAGTTCATTGTACTTTAATCAGTGGGTCATACTCTCAGTCACCATTATGTCCCCTCATTAAGTGGTGCATGAAATTCTGCGAGATTGTTGCTTTAATGTTGCACCATCCAAACACATGTACAATTAACCTCTTCAATACAAGGCCTATTTTGTCCACCTCCTATCCGATATGACTTACCCAAAATAAATAGAGTACATCTTCACAACTACAAGGGGCAGTGTGACACGCGTGACGAGCGCCCCGCTCGTGCTGAAGAGGTTAACCTAATTAACACATGGTAACTGACAAACAGTGAATATAGGACCTGAGGGTGTGGGGCCTCGGAGCGATTGCTCACTTTGTCCGGCTGGTTCTCCAGATCTGGGTCAAAAGGTTGAAAAGGAAACTTCAAAACTCTGCCCTGTCTTGGGGTCTACTGCTCCATCTATGAGTGATGGTGTTTCTTATCGCTGAAATGAGCAATTTAAAGCAACAACAAGGAGAAACATGTTTGCACTGCTGCTGGTCGCACAACCTTTGTTGGACATGGTGTGTATGTATCTGTGTGGTCAGGAGTTATAGTGGAAATGTGAATAACACAATGACAAAGTGTGGAGCGGTGTCATTTTCTTTATTTTAATTTTGAATTGGCAGTATTTAAGTGACATGAATAATGCTGATGCTCATACTCATTTCCTTGTCTTGGCCTTGAGTCTGTGTGCTTTTTTTTTTCCTTTCCTTTTTTCAGAAGTCAGCTACAGCCGAACCACAGCTGTGACCAAAAAGCCGTGTGCAAATCTAATAAAGGGTGAGATCTTCTCTCCAAGGGGAGCTTTTGCTGTTAGAGATATTATTACATAGCAGCTCTTCTCTGTATAGTTTACCCCACTGTGACCACATGCTCGTATGTCTTTGTTATGTCTTTGTAGGTCTGCAGCGTGTGAAAGCCATTTGTCGGATCCTCAGGGTCCACCAAGAGATCGAGGATCTCTCACAGACGTATTACGACCAGGCCTATCGGCATGAAAGTTTCATCAAAGTGAGCCTCCAGAAGAAAGAGGTCCTGGCTGGTTGCTGTGTGCTTGTAAGCTGCAGACTGCTCAATTGGCCTATCACGATGGGAACCATCAGCTGCCTGCTGGATGCCGACCCCATGGTGGTGGGAGTGGTTTATCAAGAGATGGTCAAGATTCTCAACATTGAGGCTCCAATCGTCAACGTCACCGACGTCATGGAGGCCCACAGTCAGGAGTAAGTGAAGAACAGTGGTCTGAATGTTTCTGTTTGAGGGGGTCGTGCCGAGCTTCACCGGGGTACCATCTATTAGGCCAGTCAAAAAGAGTTTCAGGTTAAATAAGAGCTGAACGTCGTTTGAAAAAGGTGTAGGCTGAAGATACAACTGATTGTGGCCTTTTAACAATACATCGTGTTCACCCTGTAAACAACAACAACAAAAACGTAAAATCACTATAAAGACCAAAAACACCTTTTACAGTCTCATTTCATTGAAAACCTACTAGTGTTTAAAGCATGACCGCTTTGGCTCATATGTTACGCTTATTGGTTGATTGGATCACATGCATGTGTTAGCATGTCCTACCAGTCCATAGGCTACTGTAGCGCTAATCCCAATCCAGGATTTTGACTGAAAAGATCAGCTGTGTGCTACACGTTATTGGAGGTGATGAAGTTAACTTTTGTGCAGACAATAAGCAACATAGAGGTGAGATCTGTGACTGATCAGAAGTTTGTTTTGGTTTTCCACTGATGAGGAGCAGTGCAAAATCCACTTTCCTAAACTTTGCTTCATCCAGAGCCCAGAATCCCAAACAGGTTTATGTGTCTGTCAGACTGTCTGTAAAGGGATGCTACCATATCAGCAGAGCACAGAGCAGTAGCATAAGACGACTATATGACTCCAGTTTCTGGCTGCCTTTCACATCATTTACATAAAGCCCACTGAGCTTTAATCACCCTCTGATGCCATGACTGAGCTCTGGTCTCAGCTGTCTGGAGAAAACCAGGTCCCTGCTGGACTCCAGCTGCTGCTTCAAAACACATCTGACTATTGGCTCACAGTTCATGGAACTGCTTACATTTTCTCAGATAATAAGAGCGGGTGCGTTTTGGTGAAATATGTAATTTCAGGTCATCAGCAGCACTCATTTGACATCTAAAAGACAGACGGACTGCTCACACATGAGTATTAAAATGTCAGCTTTTTCTCATAATTTGTTGATTTTTTTTTTTTCCCATATAACTTTATTTTATTCAATCACGACTTTCTTCTCAAAATATGATTTTGTTCCTCAAAACATAACTTTGCTCTCATTTAATTATGACTTTATTGTCTTAATCTTATAAGTTTTTAATCAAAATGACAAATTCTGACTTTTTTTCTTGAAATTACAACTTTATTCTCCTGGCACTGCAACTTTTTCTTGATATGTTCTTGAAAACGTTGTTTTTCCTCAGTCTGGCCCTAACACTCTCATATGTAAGTCATGTTACAACCTGCTGTAGATATTTATATGACCCATGCTTATGATAAATTCCCCTTGATTCATTTAGATCAGGTTATATTCACATGTGGGCAGAGATGATTCTCTTTTGGTTGATTTTGTTAAAGGATAGAATAAAAAGTTGAAGTCTCTTGAGCCTGGTTGGACCTTGTGTCTATCTGGAAAGCTCCCAGACAGAATAGAAAACCAGCAGTGCTCTTAATCATACATAAGAGGTGCAATAAATGATACATTTCAGGCTCTGATTTCAAAAAACTTTTCAGCATTGGGCCTGTAGTTGCTGAGAATCTTTTTCTTTATGTCAGATACAAAGTTAGCTCGCTTCATGTTCCTGAAGAATTGGCTGAGGACTCCAAGGACTTGACGAAACGTGCCGTGGCCCTGGTAGAGCTGGCAGCAGACACCTGGATTGTGACCGGCCGAAAGCCCGTCCCCATCATGATGGCAGCGATCTATCTGGCCTGGCAGTCCTTGAAGCCCAGCAAGCAGCGCCTGAAATATTCTCTGGACAAATTCTGTCAGATTGCCAGAGTGAATAAGCACAAGCCTGCGTTGAAAAGAATCACTGAGATAAAGGAGGTCCTGTGTAAGCTGGGTAAGGAGATTCCCTGGGTCAGGGAAGCGGTGACGCCAGATAACGTCGTTTGGCAGGTGGAGGATATTCTAAAGCACAGGTACGCCCTGCTGAGGAGGGCTCTGAGAACGCATGAGGATGCTCTGCTGGCAGAGTGTCAGGCGAGCTGTGAGGACTCAGCAAATGAGGAGACCGCTCCGTCCCAATCCTCTGAGCCTGGAGAGCAGCCTCCAGATGCATCCAATGTGGAACAGTGTGAACTGAATGCTGAAAAGGTCCAACGACCAGGAGGTGGAAATGACAATCCGTGCACAGTACCTGAGCCACACAGCGACACTCAGGAGAGCCAAGATCCAGCACCGAACTGGGGGAAGAGAGTGCTGTTTCCTCCCCCGTGTGTGGTTCATGCTAAAAGGAGGAGAGTGGAGCAGCCTGCGCTCAGGGATGTGACTGGTGATGAGGAAATCAGCGACAGTGAAATTGACTCGTACATCCGCACTCCTCAGGAAGCTCGAGACTTCGCTCTGACACAGAAGACATTTTTCTGTGAGAAGTCATAACCAGCTATGCAATGTCTGCTGTATAAGGATGGAGGTTTTGATTTGCTGCTTATAGTCTGTGTACTTGCAAATAAAGTTGTGTTGAAATGGACGTATAAGGAAATGTGATGATGGACCTGTTTCTTGAACGACACTTTGATGTGTCACGGTAAGAAAGTCACAGGTATGAATGATAAAATGAACGATGAATCCCATTTAGCTGCTTCAGTCCTGGTATTGTTCATGCTGGCTCACTGTCACACGGACATGCTTTAGTGGGACACTTGAATAGCAGCGATCCTTTTTTTTAATGTTATCGGTAACACTTTTGTATTGTAACCAGCCTCCAGTGAAAGCTGCATCATATTGATTGAATATCTATTTTTCAACGAGTAATTTCATCTATTACTTCTCATTTAGAAATTAATTGAAAATGACATCCTGAGCAGTATGTGTGACAGATTACACTATAAAAATCCAACTTTTCACAGCGAAAACCTCCTTTCATAGCCGCGGTACATCATATAATTGTAAAGTTCAGTGCAGTGCTAGATTGACATCAGATGTTTAAAACAAAACCGTGAATTAACATCATTCAACTACAGGAAATTTGTGATTGTTTGCAAGCACCAAGAATGTTGAAACGACCAAGGAGAGCCATAAATTATTAATGTTTCAATGTCCTCAACAGGTCTAGTTGATATGCAGAAAACACCTCTGTCCTCCCCACTATTTCATTAGTAAATTCAGCAGTGCAGCCACACTCTGACCACGTTGGACATAATTTCATTCCATGTCCTGCCTGTCATGCAGTTCCATTGATCTGACGCAGAGACGTCATTGGATCTCTGTAGTTTTATTCACCATTTCCCACAGTGTGTTGTTATTACTGGCTACAGATCAAAGGATACCTTTTTCACCACAAATCATTTACATCATTTACAAACAGTTCAATGGTAAAAATCGGACAGAATACACCGCATACAGTGCGTTCCCAAAATCCCCCTCATGCAAGAAAATGGTGATGGGAAAAGAGTGAAAATGAAGGCACGGATGTCACATCCACACAGCAGCACTTCAAACTTGACTGCTGAATTGTCACTGCTGCAGAGATAGATCTGTCTCCCGTCCACCTGCAGGAAGGAGATAAATATGCATACAGAGAATACAGAACCGGTGGCATGAAAGTAAGTAATGGAACCTGGAATGAAGACAGTGAGAACTGAGTCTTGCACATTTTGTATAAAATCTCAAGAAGCAGAGAAAATACAGCAGAGAACACAGAAAACAGCACAGAACCAAACACCACCACACCACACAGTATACAATGCTTTCAGAAAGAGTCTGATGAATTATATGTTAAGCTGCATATTCATCAAATATTCAGGCTTTAAGGATATTAAAGCCCAGGGGAGCAAGTTCATAAATTCACTTCATCCCATGAGGCTCCAAGAAGCAGCACCACAGGAGGATTAGTTCTGACTGCAGTGACCCAGCGGAAACAACCACACCTGCAGCGAACATTTCCAAATTCAGTTTGAGCTGACAGTCTCATTTGATCTTCATATCCAATACAGCTGCACTTTGTTCATCATACATAACTCTTATCTAGCATTTTCTATGTCATTTACATTTTTTATCCTCATTCATTTGTTAGAGGAAAGCTGACACCCTGAACCTGACTCTCTTTTAAATCACAAGGTGATTATCTTCTTCTGACAGACTGTAAAAAAAATCATCATCATTCGTTCATTCATCAGCATATGTACAATATACTACATTAAATATTTCAGATACGTAGGCATTCATCTCTCCACAGTTTTTTCTCTGGTATATTCTGTCAACGCTGAATCACAACCCTGATTCCAAAAAACGTTGGCACGCTGTGTAAAACTGCTGAACAGAATGTGATGATCAGCTAATCCTTTTTGACATATACTCAATTGAAAACAGCACAAAGACAATATATTTAATGTCTGACCTCATCAGCTTCATTGTTGTTTGTAAATATATGCTTTTTCTGAATTTGGAATGCTCCGCAAACACCTGTGTGGAACATTCCACAGGTAAACAGGTTCATTGGTAACAGGTGATAGTATCATGAAAAGGCTCAGTCATTCACAAGCGAGGGTGGAGCGAGGTTCACCACTTTGTGAACACATGATTGGATAAAGGATATTACTGCGTGGACTCAGGAACACTTTGAAACCGCTGATTGAGTTCTGTTTCTATTTACATTTTACACAGTGTCCCAACTGTTCTGGCTGGTAGTCCTTCTCCAGTGTTGGTCAGTCTGTCCAACACTTCGACACATCTGCTGGCCTGGCTGTCTTGGGGTTGAGTTGTCATGACTTTCAGAGGATGATTCCAAAGACATACTGTACATGTTCTGACCCTCTTTAGATTTCACCTCTTGACTTTTCGCATTAAACTGCTGAAATAGGAAAGTTTCCCTTGAACCCTCTCTCAGTTGTGAGCTTTCCTGTAATGACAACCTCCAGTCAAATGCTAACTTTTTACCCATATCTATTGGCGAGATTGTGGATATTCATGGTACTCAGAGGATGAACATTCCTGATTGCATCAACCAACTGACTCTCCTCTGATTGCTTCCAAAGTTTCTGCTATGCCTCAGACTCTGATGGGGAGATGACCTTAAATTGACTGAACTCCTCTTCAAAAGACTGACCTCTCTGCAAGAGGCTAATAGATCATCATCGTCATCAACAACAAAGAACTCTCTTCACCAGGTTCCTACAAGACCACACTGGCAGCGCAGTGGTTGGCAGGCACGCCAATGCGATGATGGCACTTGAACATCTTCCGTAACTCGGCGCGGAAGCGGTCGTGTAGCCACGCATAGAGGAAGGGGTTACAACAGGATGAGCTCATGGCACACAGGTGGCACAGCAGCTGAATAAGTAAGAAGTAGCGCTTGTTAATGAGGTGAATGTCTATGTCTCGCAGCACGTTGAATACATGAATAGGAAGCCAACACACTGCAAAGGCAGACACCAAGAGCGCAACCAGGCGAAAGATCTTCCTCTTACGAGCTTGTTGAGCACCTGTTTGGTCTTGTGTCCTGTGGCCTGGTGCAACACAGTTCCTCAGTTTGACTGTAATACAGAGATAAGACACAAAGACAGCTGACAATGGCAGGACATACGTGACCAGCAGGGTGCTGTATGCATAAACACGCCTTTCCTTCTCTTGACCCAACCAGAATTCTTCACAGATGGTGAAGCCTTCATCTTTGAACTCTACGTGGTAGGTGTGGGTGACGGCCGGAGCTACAAGCCCGCAGGACAGCAGCCAGATGCCAGTGAGGACGGAGGCACAGGTCGCCACAGAGGTGCGCTTCTTCAGGGGGTGAACTGTCGCATAATATCTGCAATGAAGAGAGAGCAGTACTTTCAAATAAGGTGCAAAATTCATGTTCAATTACAGCCTGACTCGTTATGATCCAATGTATTAATGCATGATTTCTCATGAAGTCCTGCAGCACAGTTTTAATAAAAGACACTTTTAGCTCATGTGATTACTTTACATATAAATGTTAAATTTGTTCATAGCTCACAGCTAGTTATGCTGCACAATCTCTTCTAATTTGGCTTTTAAAGACAGAACTGTAAAACAGTAATGATATTAATAATAGTGATCTTCTCTTGCAGTAACTTGCCTTTTATTGAGGATTAAATTCAGTTTATATGATTTGGCCTTTATATAATCAAGATCTTTAGCTTAATTTAGGTCTAAATTCAAGAGATTCTTGACCAATCTGGCAGCACAGTTATGTTACACAAGCCAGCAGAGACTCTTAACTGAGGAGGACTGACAGGCAGAAGGACAAAAGAGGGGAAAAGAATTGTTAAAGAGTTCAAAGTGTCCTTTGAGATCTGAGCAGCGAAACTTCTGCAGATCCACCCACCTGTCCACAGCAATAGCAGTGAGTGTGAACACTGAAACATAGACTGTGACGGGTTGGATGAGGAACACCAGATAGCACGTGGAGCGGCCAAAAACCCAACCACGTGGATTGAAGGCGTAGGCGAGAGTGAAAGGGACGCAAGTCACACACATGAGCATGTCAGAGAAGGCCAGGTTTCCGATGAAGAAGTTGGTGACATTGTGCATCTTGCGGGTTCTGCAGATGACATAGAGAAGCAGGTAATTCCCAAAGACGCCCACCGCCACAACCAGCACATAACAGGGGATGATGAGGGGCTTGAACGTCTGCAGCAGAGCCACATCTGCAAACTGGGAGCTGCGATGGGTGGAGTTGCTCTGTACCGCAACCTCATAAACATGTCCATCTGTGTGGTCTCCTGACAGGGACGGCTGTGTGCTGCCAGCCAAGCCGCTGTGATTACCCTCCATGGCAGCAAAGTTCAATCTGTCAGCACCTGCAAAGTCCAAAATACAATAACACAGATTTGCAGTTGTTGTGACAGAACATTAACAACATTTCCAAAGGTCAAATGTCACTCAAATTAGTGTATTCAATCCAAGAATGCATGTAAAATTTAAACAAGGCTCAGATAAAAACAGGTCCTGACATTTACAAAACAGAATACCATTACTGAATGCTTTTACCAACAGCAGCACACTCTCCCACAAGAGGCAAAGAGCACGTTATTAAAGGGTTTATAATCAGGAAAGCATTTAAATGTGAATAGCTGAGATGAGCACAACAACATGGTGCATCCTCTACTGCAATGTACGTATAGAAAATGTCAAATCTCAGGGTTTGTCTGCAGAGAACACACAGTACACTGTTAGCGTGAGTACAGACCAGCCGACTGTTTCTAGCATTTTGCAGCATCAGTAGAAAATTCTGCATGACTGAGGCGCTTGATTTCTTGCGTTTTGTCAGACAGTGGAAGCTGTTTTACATGCCGATTTTTATTATCACAGTCACTTGTCAGATCATGAATGAAGGAAAGTAAAATTATAACACAATATTCCCTTTGCCATGAGATTTTCTAAGTACTGAATCTGTAGATTCCCATTAATTATAAGTGCCAGTTGTGTACAAAATAACAGAAACACCTTACAAAATGATGCTGCTGCAGTGACAAGCTGTTATGTGAAGCCCATAATTTGGAATTTTTCTCTTGAGTTTTGTGACGACTCATCTTGATGGTCATTTTTCACAGCTGTAGCGTGTGCTGGTTGGAGTCCATCAGGCAGCGGTGGTGAGGGTCTAATGTGATTTCCTATGTTTTGCACACAATTTTATGTGAAATTTTTAGACTTTTTCACCTGGGCACATGGCATGATTTGCAACTGCAGCACCAAGAGTGACCATTTAGCCTTTCTGTACTGTAGCTTTCATGTCATTGGCAGGTGTGTGTTGCAGATGAAACTCACACACAGCTGATTATTGTGATTTGCTGTGACTAACTTGTACTGCGCAGAAGTACAAAAAAGGGGATCACAGGAGCTTCTGCCATATGAAATTGATTTCCACTGCATTCGATGCAAAGACTTATCACTGATAATATTAATATTGCTGAACAGGGAGGGCGAGAGATTTCATAATAATCAAAGTACTCAGCATCTACTGTACGAACATATGCAGTACAGTAAGTACAGAATTCTGAAGAAGAAAAAGGAAATGAATTATGCATTTGACATATGTCTGAAAGGACTTACGCATGCATGTAGAGAATATTATCTCTTGATGCATAGTTATTAAAAGGATGGTAACTTTGCAGTGCTGCTGCTTAACAGTGCAAAAAATTCTGTTTTACATCTGGTTCCAAAGATCGTGTCTGCAGAGATGAAATGCGCAGATATTCAACTTCATAAGCAAAGCAAGTCCTTTTATTTTAAAGCTAAAACTTAGTTGCCACAGTGACCTTGAATATGAGCTCACAGCACATGGCACAGTGCATACATATTAACCTGAATGTCACAGGGTGGACAAACATAATAGAGCAACAAAAAAACATTTTTCTCACGGTTTTTATTCCTCTGGTGTAGTTTTGTTCACAGTCACAGATTCTCTACTGTCCTCAAACAAAACAAAGCTTTTCCATACATTCACCTCCTGCCCCATTATTTGCATAGTCTGGCTTTTTTCTAGAAGTCTAGATATAGGCCGGTGGATTATAAAGTAAAGTCTTACATAACAGGCTAACGGGGCTCGGGAACATATTAATATTTCTCCCAATACACATTAAAACAGGAAACATGGGCATTTTTGAAATAGATATGCAACTCCTGGGTATGCAAATCATTTCTTCCATTACATAATATGAGCCCCAACAATGCTGTCTGCATTGCGTGCATATGGGAAATCATGTAATTCATAAACAGTGTGACTTCTGATATGTGAATATTGTGCACACTGACTTTTGAAGGAGGATAATGCAAAAAGTTATTGGAACTATCAAAAGTATTCATTACTTGATGACCCTTCCAGTAATTCTATTCCTATTGTGCTCTGTTCAATTATGGAGATATAACGACCCATTGACCTGAAGCATGTGACAAACAAATGAACGAACATACAAAGAAATACATCTGAAAATCACCCAGTGACTTACCTGTGCTGGTGGTTCTCAGAGTGAGTGAGTTGAGTGCGTATGAAGAGTCAACGTTCCTCGTGCGCTTCTCCACAGTGAATGAGCTGAGGCTGCCGCTGGTTTAGAGAGAGAGAGAGAGAGAGAGAGAGGGAGAGAGACACAGAGAGGAGACAGAGGGAGAGAGACGTCTGTGGAAATGACAGTAAGCCAATAAGATGGCAGAGACCCCTGACAGATTCATGTCTTTGCTGGATTTGATGATGGCATTTGATCTCGAGCTGATTGATTAGATCCTGTTGGATCTCAGGGTAGTGACAGTAACGGTGATTATTGATCTGTTTACAGGCATATACAGGACTCGTTGATGCATTGCCTTCTGATTTAACACCTTATTAAAGTGCCGTCAGCGCACTGTTTTCAGAAATTGCACGTTTATCATTGATTATGGATGGAGCTGATGAAAGTGGAATTTTGAATTATGTTTTGAAACAAGCTTTGAAGAATTGATCCTGCACACTATCACAATTTTGAGCTCTCGCCATTTGTTCTGTGATGTTTCTACTTGCTATTCATAGATTTCTTAGATGAAGTTCAACATGTGCCACTTCCAACTAATTTTCAGTAGAATTAAAGTTCAGACCCCCTGTAATAATTGGATGAGAATCTCTGTATCCCCCCCAAAAAAACTAGAATTGCAAGTGACATGAAGAGCATATGGAGCTTTTTGTTTTTAAAAACACAGCTTTTAGAATATTTCTCCATTTAGAGCATCATGCCCTAAACTCCCACCTAGACAAGTGAGTGCCTACAACAATTCCACTGTCCACAAACGTCCTGCCCCGGATAAAAGGTTTTAAAGTGCACTGTGATTCACATTTACGTGTTCTGTGGTTTCAAATGGCAAAGTGAGGCTGAGACATTTAATTTCTCTTGCTGAATATACTAACAAAATGACCTTTTCATTGCAGACGGAGAATGAATGATGGAAGTCAGGCAGCAGTTATGTCAGCGCTTCTTCCTTCTACATCCCATTAATTGGCATGGACTTTAAGTAAGAACCCCGCACAACACAAGTCAGTCATTTCTGTTTTGCAGAGGCGAGCACAAGCTGGAGATTTGCTCAAGATGTCAGAAGCAGCTGATTCCGGCAGCTTTCAGTGGTGAAACACATGTGAACAAAGCTTTCTAGAGGCAGCAAACCTCATCAATGGTGTGATGAAAAAGATGAGAGTGATAACAAAGAAGACAATAATATGCATCTATATACACAGGCAGGAAACTGGAGAGCATTATAGCTTGAAAACATCCACATTTCATTTATGTTACATAAAGGTAATGACAGCGTCGCTCTCTTTTGTATTGCCAAGTTATTGAATCAGTTGGATGCTGGAAAGAGAAAAAGAAAGAGAATCAGTTTAACCCTCAAGGACCAGAAGAAATCTATACACAGACATAACGTTATCATATATGTTGTAGCTGTGATTCAGAAAAGCGTACTTGTGGCCGCAGAAAATGATAACATACACACAGAGTTAGCTGCCAGGAGGGAGCGTTTAAAGAAGGTAAGGTAAAGTGAGAATGTGGAGTGATCAGCAATCAAAGAGATGCCTCCAGCGGCTCACAAGGCCCTATTATCAACAGTCAAATGTATTTTAACAAAGCTCAAGCCATGCAAGCGTATCTCAGAGTCTCACTTTGACTTTGACAGGTAAGAAACACTAATTATAGAAACTTCAACATTTTCAAATAGTTTTGAAATAAGTATAACACACTGTATGTGTATTCATGTCGTACTTGTAGAGAGAGGGGTTGCTCTTAGTTCACAGATAGCTGGAGAACATAGAGCAGCATTTAGCATAATGAAGAATTCCTTTTATTCGTCACATTACACACAACAGGCATAGTTAACTGGGGAAACTGCACACGCCATGCAATTGTGAAATTCTTTCCCGCTTTTTGACCCATCCATGGGGAGTCCTTCCTCCACTGCAGACCAGGATCGGTGGGCTGCCAATCGACCGGCGCTCGGGGACCCAACTCTCGTTTGTCACCATTGGTCAGGTGGTGATCTTCTTGCATGTTTTTAGTGGGGGTATTTTTATGGAGGATACCCCAGGTGAACACAGGGAGAACATGCAAACTCCACACAGAAAGGCCCTTATTTTTCCTCGAGCAGCAGGCACCAAAGGTATGGTGGAGGACATGCCCCCTGCCCACAGCGGGATTCGAACCGGGACCTTCTAGACAGTGTTACCACCAATCCACTGTGTCACCAATGTCGAGATTTATGGGGCCATTACTGTAGCAAAACTATTCACAACTGTGTCAAAGAATCCCTAAATGTGTAATGAGATCAGTGAATGTGCACAGAAATCTGCAAAAGTGTATTCAGAAAGCTTGTGTGCAAAATGCATAAATAAATGCATACACAGGTCAGTGAATGCAGACAAATTGTCTCTCTTTTTACTTGTGACTTTTGCCATGGCTGAGATTTAGAAATGTGTGTGGAGATTTGTGTGTGCCTCAGGTGCTATACAGCCTGCACACCACCAGTCAGCGGTAGTGTCCATGACACGCATGGAGATACAGTTACACAACTCTCCACACACACTGGTAAATAGTTTTGTTACAGTAATGAGGCCCCATACAGATACTTCCCTGAGAGCTGGTGAACACCAAACACAGAGCTGAAAGAGAGTGAATACTGGACTTGAGGAGCAAGATGAGCAGTTGAGGAAAATGTCTAATTATGACGTTGCTTCACTGAAAGGGAAGTTCAAGAGGAACTCACATTACCAGCATGAATATGCAGCAGCTCTGCTCACTTTCTTTGATGCACGAGGTCTTCGCCCTGAAGCAGTTTCACAGGATTTTGATGGAGCCTGAAACCACCAGAAAAAGAGAGCTGTTAACTTAACACCCAAGTCACACAGGTTGTGATGTGGAGTGACTCTGTAATGAGTGTTGAGGTCAACTTTTACTGAAGCACTCACCGGGTGAAGGCATCAGTGTTGTCTACAAACTGTATGAAACATGTAGGGCTAGAGATGTAAGAGAAGTAGCTTGACGTGACTGTGTGCTTCACCTCAGCGTAACGTTTCGAGGAGCTGCTTAGCAGAGTAACTGAATGGCACAGAAAACACACTTTAACAGAATCTTGACATCCTCTTGTCAGCCCAGAGCAGCACTATCGGCTTGTGGAGGAAAGGAGATAAAACCAAAACGTGCAGAGGAAGTCACAGCAGGTGCGGATTCTGGGGACAGACACGATGGACATCTACAGTATGTTAACAAGACACATGATTTGCATAAAACACCACAAAGTGAGTGCGGTGATCACTGCCACTCCAACAGCTGATAACAGCCTGATAGCTCTCTGCAACAGTGAGTATGAAGCGCTGCTAATGAACGCACACTTGAACACTGCAGGATGCTGTTTGAACTTTACACCAAAGCAGATATTTGTGTGCTCCACTGAGGAAGCTTTGATCCCACAGGAACTTCTCGCCAAGGTGCAGTCTTGCTGATCAGCGTGTTGCTCCGTTCATATGAGCAAATCCCCTCCGGGACTAAGATCTCCTTGCTGTGTCCCCTGAGGTGTAGAAGGTATAGCTTTTATCTGACTCACGACACTCTCGAGCTCCTTCCTCAGCACACATAGATGAATTATTATTATTCTGCCACCTGAAGTATTCAGAGTCCAATCTCTGCATGGGACACAAAGGTAAACAAGCACAGTACGTGACTTTCGAAGAGATGGACCCAAGAATACAAGTGAATCAATCACAGGGAAAACCTATTTTAGAGGTTTGGTTCCAACCTAAGGGCTGCACGGTGGCGCAGCAGGTAGTGCGTGTGCTCACAGCAAGAAGGACGCAGGTTCGATTCCCGGGTCGGGCCTTTCTGTGTGAAGTTTGCATGTTCTTCCCGTGCATGCGTGGGTTCTCTCCGGGCACTCTGTGTGAGTGTGAGTGTGAATGGTTGTGTGTATGTGCCCTGAGATCGGCTGGTGACCGGTCCAGGGTGTACCCTGCCTCTCGCCCGTTGACAGCCGAGATAGGCTCCGGCCCCCCGTGACCCTGAAAGGGATAAGCGGCATAGAAAATGGATGGATGGATGGATGGATGGTTCCACCTAATCTCAAAAGACAAAAATCTTTTTTCTCATTTGCCACAGGTGGTATCTTGTGGACACCAATACAAAGTTCAGTTTACGCACCACAAGAAGTTCTGTTCTGTAACAGGCAGCAGTTTTCAAGGAAAAACTCTCAAAAAACCCACTGAACACGACCTGCCCAGCAGCAAACAGTGGTTAGCAATTAGCTTGTGAACATAGTGCAGCATTGAGCAGCCAAATATCCAGACATTTCCCTCAGGAGTAGGTAGAAAGAAGAGATAAAAGGAGAGTTATCAAATATTGGAGGCTTAAATTTTTCATAGACAGCCTGGGTTTCAAACTGAAGATGTGGAATTTTAAAGATGGGGGGTTTTTTTGTAAATATGCTCTCAGGTTGCATTATGGGAAATGTATGGTCCAGCGTTTGTAGCTGTAAAAACATGTACACTATCAAAATAATTATATGAATGAATATAAACAGAATATACCAAATCATGAAATAGTCTAATAAATGTTTTAAACTCCAGCAGGTTTTATTTCCCAGTGCTGTTTGTCCTAATCACAGACGAAAGGTGGCCCTGGCAGTGGTCCGTGAGGTGTTTGCTGAGGGTTTTACGTATCCATGTCTGAGATATCTTCCTCAGTACAACCTCAGTGTTCACTGAAACATGCAATGCCACTGTGTCCTTTAGTCGCGATAATCCTCAGAGTTTTCAATGGGACTGTTTCTCTCATAGACACTTGAGTTAAGTGAGTAAATGTGTTTGGCATTGAAGCAGGTCCCCTGTCTTTCCCATGCATTTTGAATGAAGATAAAGGTATGTGCTGACTACAGATCAGTATGTCAGTAAGTAGCGTGTGTGTGTGTGTGTGTGTATGGTGTGTGTAGTGTTTGTGTCAGCTTCACACGTCTACTGTCAGGCTCTGTCTTTGAATGTCAGTGTGTCCCAGCAGCTGTTGTGGGATTTAGATTCAATCTTTCTCTTTCATGCTCTTGTACTCTGCACACCGGCTGATTACAAGATGTGTCTTCAAGTTCATGACGATGCAAATACAGCAGCAACAGCTGAGGTTTTCATTTCACTGTATGCAACTTCATAAAAACAGCTTTGGCCTTCCCGTGCGGCTTGTCCTCTAGAGCTCTAGTTCCATATCAATGGCGTGCTGTCCTGTGCCCGTCAGTCAGTCAGTCAGTCAGTCAGTCAGTCAGTCAGTCAGTCAGTCAGTCAGTCAGTCAGTCAGTCAGTCAGTCAGTAACTTAACGGCCCTCCAGGGGGTGACCTCTAACCCTGGAATGTATTTCTCTCAGTCTCCAGTTCATCCTTTCATCCTTCCAACTTATCATTCACCCATGGAAATGGAATTTTTTTACAGCCTGTTTGCTGCCTGTGGGTCACGCCCATAGCCTCCAGTTTGGACCATCTTAAAAAATGATTGCCAGCTTCAATCAATGATCAAATATGCACTAAATACTGATTACAAGGCGAGTCAAGTTACAAGAACTGAATATTAAAACTGAAACAAGGTTTCTAGAGTACGATGAGTATGTGTTGAAAGGTTGAAGATGATGAAAAGTTATCATTATTCTACAAAATGAAAATGGGACCTGAGTCACAGACAGGAGCTCATTTACATATAAAGAGCCACACTTTCAAAGAAAAGACATCCAATAATAGTGGCTGTCAAAAGACTCTGTATCTCTAATCTCCATGCATTGTAAATTCCCATCTGCCATCTTGCTTTTCTTTGCACAGGGAACTCCCCTCCACCTGCCCGTGTCGCTATCACTGCATTATGCAAATGCTTAATCTCTCAGTAGTCCAACACGATGAGCATTTTGTTTGGTTGTTTGTGTAAATCATGAGATAAATGGTTGCTGCTACAGGCGTAGAAGTGGTCCTCAGACATATTAACTGTGGTTACACGATGCAGATAAGACGTTTTTGTATCCAAACACTGTATGATTGTCTCTTATGTATTCTGGAGATTCTGATTAGCTGAGAAAACTGTTGGGATCAGCAGCCTGCCTCCCCTTTTTCCTAGGTTGGTTGTCTGTCTGTCTGTCTGTCTGTCTGTCTGTCTGTCTGTCTGTCTGTCTGTCTGTCTGTCTGTCTGTCTGTCTGTCTGTCTGTCTGTCTGTCTGTCTGTCTGTCTGTCTGTCACACAGGTCACACCGATGGGATTGGCTCCAACTGTCTTCACCTCCTCATCACCTGAGAACACCTGAGACGCATCAACCAATTATCCACCTGCTCTCCAGTATTTAAACCCCGGCTCTGCACCCAGGCTACCTTTACACTTAGGGAAAACGCATATGTTTTCATGCGGTTTGGCCTCTAGTTTACACGAAAACTGAGGTTTTTTTTCCACGGAAAACGATCATTTTTAAAAACTCTGGCCAAAGTGGAAATTTCTGAAAACGCTGGTTATGTGTTGGCGTGTAAACAGGTTTAAACGGTGAAATGTCACATGTGACTGAAAATACTTAACGTCATGTGAGCGACCTATGTTTACACTCGCACCCATAGGTTTGACATAGTTATGATGCCGCTCGACTGCATATTTATCCGGGTTCATGTAAACGACAACATTTTTGAAAACGATGTTGTGTGCACAATGTTATTTTTGAAAACGGAGGGGCCAAAATGTCCATTTTCCAAAATACCCTGTTACATGTAAACATAGGCCCAGTCTGCATTGAATCAACCTCCCTGTCTGTATGCAGCCTTTTGTGTCTCAGCTTGAAAAAACATCACAGAAAATAATCACTAAGGAGAAATATTAAGAGGTTGTTATGAATTAGCTTCAGCCCATTCAAGGACATACGATCAGACTGCAGTATTAAATCAATATGCAGGAGAAAGACACTCAATGATGCAGCATATGGGACTGATCACATTTCAGCTGGCATAATACCATCAACTCTGGACAAAAGACACAAATTATTGCACTACACTCACAGAATGTATAATTTATTACAGACATCCTCATTTTCATCCATACCAGGAGCTCAACGCAGCCGCTTTGATGAGATGATCATACTGTGTGTACATGTAGATGTTTGTAGCTCAATCAAAATAAACTCTGAAAAGGAGGGGAGCAAGTTGCACTTATGATGGATTACAGCTGTTTTTTCACACAGCTGAAGCCTGCAAGAGGGATAGAATATGAGAATTATAGATGTTTAAATTTCCATTTTTATGAGCACTTTAAGGTGATTAAGATCCACCTTGAGGTGAAGCTGAAACAAGAATGAATTATCAGTTTAGCTTAATTTATGATATTGTTAAAGCTCAAATACAGGGACAAAAATAAGCTCTGAAACTCAGCTTCTGACTTAAAATAAATGCAAAGTTGATAAAGAAATGAGATGTGCAGCTTGTAATAATGAACCTGCATGTTTGATGAACCCGCAGTATCTTTCAGCTTAATGTTTTGGTTTTATGGCCCATGACTTTAACGTTTTGGTTCACCCTCACTGCTCCAGAACAGTTTTTGGCCACAGTTCAGCAAAAGAGCTCTAACATCAACAACAACATCACTTGCTTGTGCTAAAATCAGTGTTGTCAGTATTCATATCTTATTTGTGCTGCTTTCAAGAGAACAACAAAAAAAAAAAAAAAAAAAATCAGATACTGTGGGTTTGATTTTTAAAAGGCAGACTAGCTCTCAAACTAGAGATGTGGGATTTGAAAGATGAGGGGTTTTATTAGCAGGGTCTAATAAATATGCTTTTGAGTTGCATTATGGGAAATGTACGGCCCAGCATTTCTGGAGCTCGACCCACACTAGAAATTAAAAACTCATACTGTCTCAGCCTCTGCAGGATTAATTATTTTTTGAAAAAAAGAAATGTACCCCTCTGTCCCCCCAGTGTACAGCAGAAAATATGTATATCCTCCTTTTGTGCGTCCTGTCAATGGATCTGTCCCTTGTAATGGACACTTTATTTATTTCTGTTTGGAAAGAAAACATGAGTGTGTGAGACTGTGATGAAAATAAGGACTTGATTAGGAGAAGCCACAGCAAATATTACTCAGTTGTTTACATGTAACTTCGCGTAAAGATCAAATTAATGACGGCTGAATTCCATTTAGCTGCTTCATTCTCGGGGTCCTGCTGTTGTGCATGCTGTCACACTGTCATGACTCACTGGGACACTTGAATAGAACGGAGCCATTGTTAGTGTGATCAGTGACATCTGTGCTTTTCTTCCCATGACAAATCAAAGTTTTCATATTTTCCTTCACGCTGATAAATTCACAGAAAAAGCCAGCATATTAAATGTGACTGCACCTTTAAAACCCAACATTTTAGAGTAAAAACCTACGGTGGTACACAATAGAGCTTTAAAATTCTTAGACACAAGCAACTCTGCGGTGCTGTTCACACCAACCCCGGAGATTTATGAAGTTGAATATTTTATTTTGTTTCTGCAAGCAGAATCCTAGATCACACATGGAAAACACATTACAAATTCAGCTTCTGTTTGTGCTGAACACAGAGGAAAATATATGCAGCCAATCCAGTGATCCGGCCCGAAGTAAAATACAAAGACCCACCCAAGGTTTTGCAGCATTGCTCACGTTTTGATCAGAAATTCAAACAGTGCTGTGCGAAAGTGTCCAATTAACATCAGTCAACTGCAGGAAAGTTTGTCATTGTTTGCAGACGCCAAGAATGTTGAAACCACCAAGGAGAGCCGTAAATTCTCAGTGATTCAGTGTCCTCAACAGGTCTAGTTGATATGCAGGAAACACCTTCATCCTCCCCTCTATTTAATTAGCAACCGCACTCTGACCACATTTCATTTCATTCCGTATCCTACAAGTTATGCAGTTACATGATGTGATCATCAGTAATGTTATCATTAGCAAATGTGCTTTCTTAAAATGTCATAGTGTCTGCTGTGAAAAAGGCCAGTTAGAATGAGTCATATTCAGTCAACCTCAGTTCCGTGGCAGCTCTTAATTGCTTCAGGCGCTCTCCATCCTTTCACTATTCACCCTCTGCTGATTTTATGCCATTTCATTTCCAATGCTTCAGCCTTATCTTGCAGGATCTCGGTGCTGTGATGGACACTACAGGACAGTTGTCATAGTTTTTTTCTGAAAATCTCCTATTTACATCCCAAAATGCAACATGTCCTCGTCGACTAGTTCTACATGTCTAGTCAGAGTCTGATGCGTGTTTGCTTACACACGTCGAACATCATGTTCTTGCTGCAGATATGCACCTTGAACACAACCCAACAGGCTTATTTACTTGGATCTGTTGTTGATGCTGCTGATTGTCTTCTCCATGTTTTTCATAATCACCGTATCTGAAGGTGAATGTGAGCTAAGGACAGCTGCTTTTCAGTGGCTTTGAGTTTCATTCTTTGCTTCCTCTGCATCCAGCAGCAGTCAGTGCTTTAGTGTGCTTTAGTGATTTACCTGAGTCCAGATTTTGATAAGATAATAATGATCAGAGGCATTTGCTTAATGCTGAGGCGAAGTGGAGCGCACTATACTGAGAGGTGTTTCAAGTATTTTGTCTAGACTTTGTAAAGGAAGAATGTGTGGCAGATCTGTTGATCTGGATTGCATTAGTTTGTATAGACAGGAGGCAATTTTAGGGGGCATGCCACCCCCCCTCTCCATCCCCTAGTAGCAGAGGTATTTTATCATACCAACACATTTGGAGGCTCTCTTTACTTTAACTAGACTGGTCTACAGTCACATGAGGCTGTGTTTTGGGGGTGTTTTAAACAAAAAGCTAACACTTCTTAGTCACTTCCTAAGCTAACATTTTCTAAGTAGCAAGAACATTTGATATTGTACTCACAAGTGTTAATCTCACAGTGGCTCTGGAGGGAAAGTCAAGGGGTCATCTATTTGACGTAGTGGGACAAATATTATCACTTTTTTTCTTTTTTTTTTTTGCACTAAAACAGAATAAAAAAATGTGGTTAAAAAGGTGATAATGGCATGATGTTTGGAAAATTCAAGTTTGGTACCATTTCATCTTTTTCAAGGGGAGGGGGTGCTTTCACTTTCAGTTTGTCTGCTTAATTGAAGCCGCCACCGCCTCTTGCTGCAGGCTGATTTTTTTTCTTTTAACTTTCTAAATATTTCCTTATTTCCACCTCGAGCTAATGCTCTGTGAGCTCTAAGTGACTTGACTGTGAATAATGGCTGCAGTCTTTCCTTTCTTTACTCTTTGTTTTCATGATGTTAATGGTCTGTTATGTTACATCTTACCACCTACATGTCAGCAACTAGAGGGCTGAGTGTACCTGAAGCATCAGGGCGCGTTGTCCACTGTCTTCATGCATTTTACTTCTGTTGCCATGGTGATGTTTGCAATATTGTGTTCTCTCAGTTATTCGGGGTTGTTAAGGGATATTCATAAAGGCTGTGAGAGTGGATATGAACAGCTTCCCTGTGTGACCTTATGTTGAGGTCCTTGTTTGTGCAGACGTACAAACACTCAATGATCTTGGCTGAAAAGAAAAATTCCTTAATTTTAAGTGCTTCCTTGCATTAAATCGTTTTTATGGTACACAACGAAAAAAAAACCGAATCCTCTCTGCGTCTCATGAATAGACTTTACGCCGTAGATTCAAATACTAGCTGCTTGTAAAAGGCATTTATACTGAACACAAAAAGCAGTTCTTAAAAAAGGAAAAATGGCTGAAAGCTTTTTAGTTTAATCACATACCATTCTGCTATTATAATGTTAAATATTTAAATATTTGCACGACAGCGGGACATAAAGGGACAAACACCTTGTGCAAAATACACGTACCACTGAGATAATGTTTTAAAACTCAACATGTGAGCCTTTCCGGAGCCTGGATAGATGACACATTTGCCTTTGAAAACCTCTGAACACTCTGAAATGACTAAATGAGACTTTCACCAGATGGCCACAGAGGGTGGCAGCCCCTCAGAGAAAGACATAAATGGATGCAGTCGTTCAGCTGTCTAATATGGTGCTTGGTGAACAATAAGTCTGGGAAGGTTTTGGTGGGTTTTTTTTTTCCTCCCGTTTGCACCACACAGAGTTATGAGCCTGCAGTGGCAAATGTTTTGCTTTAAAGACAGAACTGCTTCTCTATAAAAGTCTGTAAACAGCACACATGCATTTCAGTGAGACAAGGGCCTGGCTTGTGTTGTCCTTGGACAGTGGAAGGACATTCTATATGTTCTACACCCTCTTTAACCAAAAAATACTGCAGATGAATCATATTTTGCAGCTCAATGGAAAAGCGGGACATTGAGGGCTTTACTATTCATAAACAGAGAGTGCTGATAGATTCTCCTGCCCTGCTGAGCTCCCAGCTGCCTCAAATCTAACTTCATGGAGAGTTACTTTGGTTCCACCTGGTGGTCACCTTCGGTACAACCACTGCACATTATTTCCCTGGCTTATTGCTCTGAGATAGTGCTGTAAGTTTGCATGAGCTATGGGACATCCTCCTTAACTTGATTAGAGCACACTTTACTGCCTCCCAAATCAAGCTAGCAGCCCGTTAATGTAATTGAGTCAAATGACAAATGGCTGACTCAGCAAATGAGGAATCGCTACCAATTAAACAAATGGACTTCACTGGCTGCACAATGACGAAAATGTTGTGCTGTAACAACACCCGGAGCTGGAAGCCAATAACATTCATCTTTTATGCCATTAAAGATGTGAGAAGCATATATCTCTGTCTCTAACCAATAACATTAATTAATCCTTAACACAGGATCAATAACAGAAACACAGACGTGTGTAAAAGGTCACTGGTCTTTGGTTTAATCGTTACTACAGTACAAACAGTAAAACAAGGCACTGTGGTCAATCAGTGAAATGTGAAGGCCATGGAAAAAGAAAAAGGTTAGAGACAGTAAGTCATCAACACAAAAAAGCTCATCATGTGGTCTGCGTTAATTAAAGACGGAGCCGCATGTTGTTCTGACGCTCCTTTCACTCGCCTCCACACAGGTCCAGCAGGATTTTGCGGTAGTCACCAGACGTGTCTCCCTGCAATACGAGAGCGATCAGTGAGATGCCAAAGGACCGCTGCAGGGAACCACTGCGATCATTCTCAAGAAGCCAAACTGATAAACACTGTTTATGCAGACAATACCACTCATGATGTTAGCTCATCCAATTAAATGAAAGCAGTGATAAATTTAAGCCTCATTACAGTTCAAAGCTACATGAAGGCGTAACATGAATTTAGAATCCCTGTTGTTGTTGTTGTTGTTGTTGTTGTTGTTATAATATCAAAGCTGATGCATTGCAAAGCTTTTGCTGACTGCAGTTTTTCCCTGCCTGTACTTTGTGTACTTTGCCTCACCTTGATGAAGGAGTACAGAGTCTTGCCATACATCTTCAGGAACTCCGCCTTGATGTCCAACATGTCAATCTCCGCCCTGGCAACCATTATTCTGACGAGGACACTATCTGTAGTGCCCAGCCCCTGATAAGAGAGAGAGAGAGAGAGACTTTACCCTGCCTGTTTTTACCACATACAGTCCAATAAAATCAGTCTGCCCTTTTTACTCTATTACAGAAAAAAAACATGAAAATATTTACCTTCATTGATTTGTATAATCGCTCAGCAAAGAACGTTGGCTTGCTCCTAATGCATTTCACTGGAAAACAAAAACAAATGGCAGCACATGAGGTCCAACATGAATACAACAAACTCGGCAGTGCTGTGTTTCTGCACTGAACTTCCCACAGATCACTTGGTAAACCAGCAACAAATACTAAACTGACAGACCTATGGCCAGAAAGACGTCCTCCAGACAACCAGACATCTCCCTCTTAATGCTCTCCTCGATGTCTCTTCCAGAAATCTTCTGATACTCCTCGAACACTGAAGGAAGAAAACAGATTAATGACACCGGCTCTCACTGTCACACACTGATTTTTCACGATTAAACACACGACACTATGTGAATGAAGATGAAAGTGAATCCACAAATGAATGAGTTGACTGGGTTTCAGTAAAAAAACGTAGATTTTAGACTTCAGTAGCTTATTTTAGAAAAAGGAAGTACATTCATGTGAAACACCACACTAATCAACAGCAGGGTCTGAAGTCTGCACACTGGAACATGATGTTTGTTAGAATACCTCGCAGCAGGTGGTTTCGGTTCCTCACACAAAGCACCGTGAGGAACTTAACCTCGTCCGTGCCCCATCGAGCCTCACCAGCCTCAAAGATTTCCTATCATCAAACATTACAAAAACTTCATAAGTTCACAGTCATAAATGAAACACGTGCTTTCATCTAAAAGAAGATGAACTCTCGCCTTGGCATCTTTAACAGCCTGGGCCTCGTCCACTTTGTCGCTTTCATCCCGGCCAGCCTGCAGTGCAGAAGCCACAGAATAAGAGAAGTAAGTGAAAGATTCACGAGATTGGGGACAGAAAAAAAACGTTTTTATGATGCAGAAGTGACAACAGCTTCCTGTTCCTAAACAAACATTTCTTGAAAGTTTTCACCTAAACTTCCTCCTGACATTAAAATCACCTTGAAGGTCCAAAAGAATTTCAAAACATTTTAAATCTGAAAAATAAAAAGGAAACTGATTTCATGAAATGCTGAAAGTTTTCCAAGAAGATACAATGCAGTGATTATTAGGCTCTCTTTACTTGATCCGCGTCTTTTAATCTCACTGAATTCTACTTAAAGCTGTACATGAACTATAGAAATGCCCCATTAAAAACATTCACATTAGTCCACGCGAGGAGAGGTTGCACTAATGTTTGCTCACCGTGAGTAAAGAGACCAAAACCCTCTGAAACATTCCAGATGTGTCCCCACACACGGCGTCTTCCAAGGACTTTCCATATTCTGCCATGAAAGACAAAATCAAGGAATTAAAATAGAACACATGTAATTAATACCTGCAGATTTTTGGCCACTATTGGACAGAAAATCAATATAAACTGGTAGATTGACAGCTCAAAGTGGATAAAAAGCAGATCTGTTGATTTCTGTGATTTCTGCACTGTGAGAAACCACTTTCACATCAAACAATATTGTGATTCAATATTAAGGTCACAAAGAAATGGGAACAAAAAAGAGGTTATGAGCCATACTTTCTATCAGACTAGTAAAAAAAAGAGTTTTGGGAAGGAAATAATAACAGCTGAATAACATTCATTGTGTTGTGATCTAAATTCACCAACTGTGCTGGTATAATTGGTACAATATGTAGCAGTAAGTAATAGCACCGAGCGCTACACCATAACAGTTTATATGTATATGTTTCGTAAGACAAATCTCTTTAGAAAAGCACTTGGAAAATGCTTTGTGACTACTGTCATCGCAACCACAGAAGAACAAATAAGCAAACAATAAACTGCCACACAGACAGCAGAAATGCCTTGATGAATGATTTATGACATGCAGCGTTTTCTAATAATGGAGGTCATTGCATTTCCAAACAAAGAACAGAGGTTCAGTCACTAATGGACAATATCAAATGTTGTGGCCTGATGTCAGAGATTCCATTCATAGAGGGGCCACACTTACCCTTCTTGTAGAAAGCATTGATGGCTTGTATTTCAGCGTTTGACCTTGAAGCCAGAATATCGATGAGACACGCCTCTTCTGTTCCGGCCCCCTGTGATGAATGGATGTGTGTTAAAAAAAGGATGGGAAGACACTGAATGCGCGAGATAAGTTTACGAACTAAAGGAGACGTAGTTTAAGGGATGAATTTGGCAACGTTCTGCTTTGGTATTGTCAACGAATCACATGAAAAAGAACAATGTGTTAGTCTGAAGATGTGCCTGACTGATGCGTTATTGGACAACAATAGCACAAAGGAAGAAGGCAAATCAGGCTCATGAGGGCATGAATTCATGGCTGGTTTTGGTCTTTTTGTGGGATTACTGACAGCCGCTAGACTTCTCCTGCAACTGCAAAGACAAAGCAAGTAAATGAGAAACTCTGACCTTCATTGCTGTCCTCAGCTCGTAGGCATCGTACACAGGGGCCAGCATCAGCAGACCTAGAACAACGCTCCTGAAGTGGCTACTCAGCTCTGAGGACAGCTCGTCAGCCAGGTCCTGCAGGAGGACGGGAAACAGACAGATTGACAGGAAGTACAGGCCACCTTCGACGTTAAAAAGTAAATAGTGGCTTTATGTTTGGGTCTTGTGCTGCCAGCGTGGACAGGAGACATGACTTCACACATTCCACTCTTCCTCGCTTCGTCTCCACTAGAGGGTGTGGTTTCTGGGCCCAGTTCTGCGAGCTGTTCCACACAACTCGCCTGTGTGACCGCATGTGGGCGTCGCCACGTGCATCATGACTCACTCTTTCTGCCTGCGAGGATTCCACTCACAGGCTCTGCTTGTCCTGCAGCTCCGTCAGAGGAACGCTCTGATAACTTTATCAATATCTTAGCGGGCACAGCACAGGGGCTGGTTATTATCTCATAGTGTCAACATAATTAACTTCTCTTTTAGTTAATATATTGATCCGCGTAAACATGAAACAAAGAAACAGTCAGTAGGAAGTACACATCTGTGGGTTCAATGTACATTTTTTATGGAGGGGAACATTCCTCTTTCCTGCAGACTACAGGGTCCTCTCTGTCCTGCTGTTTGTGAACAGGTGGGATTAATTTCCTCTTTACAGTTAATGGTTAACCTGCACACAACGAGCACTCGGTTACACAGCTAAACCTCTCCTTAAGTGAAAAAACCTAAGAGACACAATGGAATAAGAAGCCAAGAGATGACACATCCACTGCTGCTGCCAACAGTCTGCATCAAGACTCTTTTTCAAATTTTCTGGCACTCGTTTCTTTGCTTCCCGCGTGTTGATTTATGATGCAAAACACACGTTTATTCACTCCGTTTGCTGCCTGTGAGTACAGCTCAGTCTGAACTCTCACCTTCCCCACTGCTTGTTTGTAGGCCTCTTTGATACGCTGCCTCTGGGCAATAGTGCGGTGTGCGAGGACCTCAGTGATAGCTGCCTCATTGGTGCCTGCAAGAAATGATACAATTTAGAATCATATCACCTTAATCAATATTAATGTAAAATATCTAAAATTGTAAGGATCATGCATTCTTATCCTTGGAGCTTAATTTAAGCGAGGGTGACGAATAGGACATGGTGTCATGCACCGGCACTGCAGCCCTGGAGATGATCCTAACACACAGTTGTTTTGTTGGCACCGGCATAGAAACCATCTGTTTGCAATACAGCTCAAACTCGAGTCAGGGGAAGATGATTATGCGAGCAAACCGTAACTGCATCAACATTCCACGCCATGAATGTGCTGATAGTGACAGAAATGTGACTGTTATGTACGAGATTAAGTCCCACTTCCAATGTCAGGAGTGGAGAGGAAGCTTGAGAGGGGAGGAAAATATGAAAAAAGATAACTGACAACGCAGGCACTGAGCAACGGCGAGTTTAGTTTTCAAACTTTCCTGGAGAGGAAAGAATACCGAAGGAAAGAATAATTACATTTCTTCCCGCTCGGAGGCCTGGTCTTAATGACACGGTTCAATATATCCTCAGCTAATGATGGCTTATGGACGACAGAGGCTGGATCACTCACCGACTCCCTTCATGGCTTCTCTGAGCTTCTGAGCATCTTTCTCTGGGTCAAAACCTGCCGCCTCAGTCACTGTTCCACGGTTTCCAATCTGATCAGACGTAATGACATTACAACAATTTATC
This sequence comes from Chaetodon trifascialis, assembly GCF_039877785.1. Lineage (NCBI taxonomy): Eukaryota > Metazoa > Chordata > Actinopteri > Chaetodontiformes > Chaetodontidae > Chaetodon > Chaetodon trifascialis. The sequence continues at coordinate 11,108,831 of NC_092075.1, forward strand.
TATTACTGTGCAGAATGATGTACGTGCAGTTTGTCTCTGTGCTCACCTTCAATATGAGTTCAAGGCGCACACATATGAGCATGACTTTGAGACAAAGCCAATCATTCATAAAAAAAACAACAACAAATGTTTGAAGCAGAGATTTGAAACTTCCGGCACACACGCTGACAGTGGACTATGAAAATGAACAATATTTGCATATTCATAGTATGTGGCTTTGTCATAGAGAAATGGCAAAGTAGCTGAATGAACTTTTTTTTGTACGAAATATATCTGGTTGATTATTATTCAAAAAAACGCATTTGGAGGGGGCAGGCTGAATAATCATACTAACATAGTGCTCGTATGCTCCATAGCACGTTCACTGAAAACTTTCTTCACCGGTTATGAGAATCATTTTTACAAATTTAGATGAAAACAGTATCACAGTGACTAAAATGATGTTTTACAGAATACTTCATTATGACTTTTTGCATTAATTAAACGGGCTAAAGCGCTGACAAATTCACTGAACTGCAAGCTAGTGACACACTAAAATATTAATATGTGTCTTTCTGTTGTATCCGTATTAATGTTTCATATAAAATAAAAGTGACAACGGATCAAAGAGTTTACATTTATTACCTGCTGCAGAAGCAATTGTGCATCCCGACAGTACCATATGATCACAATATTCAAAACAAAGCACAACAAGACAGCAGAGCTTCTACCGGTCATGCAAATAAATGGAAATGTTATGGATTTCGTGAGTGTTGAATCCTTTCGCTGTGCACAGGAGAGACACCAGCTATGGGATGGACTTACCGCTGCCATTGTAGGAAGAGTGTGGATTTCCAAACGGAAGGTGCAGAAAGCTGCAAAAGAACAAATAAATAATGATAGTTTGTTAATTGCACATGGAGAAATGAACCGCAGCATCGGGTTAAGGGCCAGTAAAGACCTCAGTTTTGAGCGTGACCCTCATTAATCTCCGATCAATATTGCATGCAGTTCATCATCTCAGAGAGGGTTTCCGTCACACACGTTTGGTAATGGGCTCTCTTGTGTCCCACGTCAGTGCCGGCATTCCCAGGAGCTAATCTCGTTAAGTTAGTGTTTGTTTAGACACACCTGTAATTACTCCACTGAGAGCTGGGCTTCTCCAGCCAGCAGGGCTCAACTTACCCACAGACACAGTCATCATATATCTGTCAACATTCATTTAGTTAAAAAGTTGCCTTGATGAGAGCGTCCACAGCACAGACGTTAATAAAAAGACAATTCCTCCCTCCATTTAAACTCAAGCACAATGAAAGTTTAGATTATTTCATCAAACAGAACTCGCTGTCCTTGAGTTTGACAGTGGGGACATTTGCTCATCCAACCTGGTGACCTGAACTCTGTGTAGGTCAACAGCCACACCTGAGGGATTTGTGATGTAAACACAGGGCAGATGGCTCCTGCACACACCTGACACCACGCGTATGGACCACAGACCATTCATAAAGACAAAGAGGATCCTGTTGCTAAAGCGCAAGATGTGTAAATACTTTGAAGTCCTCCTCTAAACAAACGAATAAACAGCTGTTTTTTCCTCAGGTAAACAGCTCCATGTATTCACCATAGCAGTCCCAACACAATGTATCTACATTCATGTTTGCGTTTATTGTGTATTGCATGGCTTGAAGGTCATGTAAATGAAGATGTTAAACTTATATCTGGTTCCCTGAAAGCAACTTTTATTGTATTTTATTCTCAATTGCATAATTTCAGTTTCTTCTTTTTGAAAGCAAGTGATTGGATAATGAAACTGTAACGTCAGCAAGTTCATTGGAAGTTGAGCAACAGCAGGAGAGGTTATTCCTCCGTACGTTAAAAAGACTGTACTCAATGTCCCCAGAGTTGTTACTGAAAGTGAGAATTTTCCCGGAAGCCAAACAAACTGACACTATACTGTTCAGGATAGCCTGAATGACACGCAAAGAAAAAGTCGTTTCCAAAGTGATTCAGGAAACAGAGCTGGGTAACAGTTAAGTTGGCATTAAGTTAGCGGTCACACCCTGCAGACAGAGGAGTAACCGCCTCTGTTTGAGCTGCGCTGTCAACTCAATAACGCAAAACATCCCCAAAACACGAACGAGTGACCCCCGAACTCCGCCTTACCTGTCCGGGAAACGGTTTTCTCAGCGTGAAGCACGACGAGAGGATGAAGCGTCGCCGTTTCAGGAAACTAAGGCTTTATGTTGTACAGCTGCTTTCACGTCCCACCCACCGGGATGCAAACGTTTAACAGGGTCCTCCCTTCGCGCGCCCGCTCTGGCGTGCGCGCGAGTTAATGCTGCCTTCACGGAACGTCGCAGAAAGTTGACCAGGAATGGAGTTCCTGCTTGCATCACAGTTAGCAATGTTTACTTGGCTGATTTAGTTTCCAAAATCGAGATTTTGCAGTCTAAACATAGAAGAGCATATAAAAAATGATTCATGATTCATGAATCAGCTAATAGGAAAATTGGCAACTATTTTGATCATCCTTAAAAACATTTTTCATGTGAAAATATTCTATGTTCCCAATGTTTCAAGCTTCACAAAAGTGAGGATTTGATGCTTTTAATTATCAATTATTTAAATTATATTAATGACATTTTAATCATTTTGAATTTTGCATAATTGGTTGGACAAAACATGCACTGTGGAGGTGTTGCTTGGAGCTTTGCATTTTTCTGCTCTGACTACTTTTAATTTTCATACTTTAAGTAAATTTCCTGATTACACTTTCTTTCTTTCTTTCTTTCTTTCTTTCTTTCTTTCTTTCTTTTTGTTTTTTGTTTTTTAACAATTTCAATGCAGAACTTTCCAAGCATTTTCAAAGTATGGTATTAGCAGTTTAAATAATCTAAATATCTGCTCCAATACTGGTAGTCAAACCATATAAATAGACCAAAATAGATATTTGTGTTACACAATTGTAGAGAAAAAGTGAAACCAGCAATGGCAGAGGAAGTATAGGTTACATCACTGATGGTGCATCCCATCCTAAAAAGTAAGTAAAAGCAGCAATAGTTCAGTATAGAAATACACTTGATCGTCCTGAATTCTAAATTTACTTGAGTAAAAATACAAAAGTATTAGCATCAAAATATACTCCAAATACCAAAAGGGAATCATTTTGGAGAATAACCCATTTCAGTGGTTCACTGTAGTGGTTTCACTTTAAAGTTGTAGCAAGTTAAGAGCCATGATTATACTTATCTGCAGCTGTCACATAAACGATATGTCCGAAAAAAAAATCGGACTGACGTGAACTCATTGCCCCGCTGCTCGTGTACGAGCTGAGCAATATGACTTGAACGCGGCTTATGACCACATCGACGAGGGGGAGGGGAGGCTGCAGCTGCGCTCTGAACTACAATACCCAGAATTCTATCCGTGCGTCAACAGCAACAGCTAGGATGTTGCGATATCGCTGGCAGCCAAAGATTGCTGTGGTTGCAGAGATTAGGCTGCTGGGTTGAGACCTCAGCCTCATGTTTTGGTAGATGTCAGATTCCGTGGTTTGTCATTCGCAGCTACAGTTGCAGCGGACGGAGGCAGTAGTTTCCTGTCGACTCGGCGCTTGTTTGTGTTGATGGGAGGCTGCGTCGCGCTAATGCGTTAGCTTACCAAAAATCATAGTTTAATCGTAAATGGAAGCAATTAAATAGCCAGTCGGGCAGCTATGTGCCATCAAACGGTCCGCTTCACTTGACTTAGGATGGAAAGATTTTCTCGGGCAACGCTATCACACAAGTTACACGTCGGATACATCGCTCTCGAAGACGTTATCTTCAGAGGATAACCTGGATAACCTTACACGAAATGTCATAGCGCGTAAGCAGCTAGCACTTAGCTAGCTCGGTAATGGCTGGACGAGATGGAGAAGGACCTAATGTTATCAGCAGCAGCAGCCGACCATGAACAGCTGGATGGATAGCTAACGGAATACTTTCTCCGGAGATGCTTTAGCCTCCTGGGTGGTGTAATTCACTTACATAACGGCTAGTCGCAACCGCTCTAGCTATCACCAACTGGCTTGTGTTGCCAAGCAAATGGGAATTTTGCCACCAAAAATCTGGGTTGTCTCAACATCATCATAAGTGGCAAAAGGCATCACTGCATGTTTCGAGGCTGCAGATAGACTTGCTTGAAGCGTCGGGCTCGTTAGGTTTACAGTCCGACCTGCATTATCTGTCAGTGCAAAAACTGAGGAAACAAGTCGGCGTGATTAAAGCCGCAAATACTCCTCCTGTCGCTTCGACAACATGAGGAAGTTCTTTGATTCTCGCCGGGAGTTGGTGAGCTCCGGGCCTGGTTCTGGAGGAGGTGGTGGCAGCTCTGGGTCCAGTCATGCAGGCGGAAATTTCATTGGCAGAGCCTTCACTGTCGGCCGGCACCAAGTCACTGTGGAGGAGATCATAGCTGAAGGTGAGAAAGGGCTTGCACAGGCCAGATGATGCGATTTGCCTCCTGTCTCCTTTTTGTGTGCATACACGCTGTTGAAGCATATTTATGTGTTTGCTCTGCATGCTCAAGACCTCAGTCACGTGACAAAACAGGGCCGTAACCTTATGCCATCCCCACAGGAATGATGGAGCTGTGCATCTGTGTATCTTGGATACATAAATGCAAACTAGAGGCCTGCTGCTTCCTCTCAGCTGTACTCTGACTAACACAACAGTGTCCCGTTCGCTGTTGCATGATTCAGAAGTGTGATTCAAGGAGATGGACACATACCTGGTGTGGCACAGTCACGGCAGTTATTTGAATTAAAATGAATGAGGCTGCAACTGATTATTTTCTTTGTCGATCAATCTGTCGATTCTTTTAGCTGTTTGTTCGATGAAATGTCAGAAAATGGTGAAGAATGTCCATCAGTGTGTCCCAAAGGCCCAAGATGATGTCCTTGTTTTTGTGGAGTGAAGAAACCAAAAAGTATTCCCATTGAAGAAGCGGGAATGAGAGAATTTTGATTTGTTTTCTTATAAAACTCCTCAAACAGCTCTAGAAGTGAAGGAATGAAGGTTTAGTGCTCAGGACAAGCTGCAGGATGCACATGGTTGTTGCATTTCTGTATAGACGCAGAGGTGGACACTCTCTAAGACGAAACACTGATGCAGAAGTAGACACCTCTACTTCTGCATCGAATAAGTTGAACAGTTCATCATGTGAGCCAACAGTACCTGGTGCTGTTTGTGCAGACTGCATACATGCTAATGCAAGTACAGTATAAGAGAATAATAAAAGAAGACAGCGTTGTACAACCAATCCGAATGTCTGCACTTACTGCACATGGACAGCCCTCAGCCTCACCTGTAACTGTGTCCAGAGCTATCTCTGGTGAATTCATAGTGCCAGAGTGCCATGCAATAACATTTCACACGTGCCAAGTTGGGGACGCAGTGTGAGCCGCAATGCCTGCCTGAAATTGATGACTCTGTCACAACTAAACTCGACAAAGTGAATTTGTGTTCTGAGCTGTACCAGATGGTTAGGCCTCAATGTAGGCCTCTATGGAAACCCTGCGGCAATGGCATGACTAATACATAACGCTATAAGGCTGCACCATTTGGTCCTGATCATCAGTACCAATGTAAGGCTGCATGAACACAAATTGCAACAGTTGTTTAAGGGATGGGGTGCAAAAATATGCAGGTCAGCTAAATGTTCAAAATCCAGATGCAGAAAACTTGTTTTCAGAAAACCTTTTTTTACAAATGTGCATGTATCACTGTCAAGATTTTGGTCATCCCTGAGAACTGACGGTTTTATTTGGTCTCCTTCTCAATCCCGCAGGTGGCTTTGCAATTGTGTTCCTTGTGCGAACAAATCAAGGGGTGCGTTGTGCCCTGAAGAGGATGTATGTCAACAATGAGCATGATCTGCAGGTGTGCAAGTGCGAGATTCAAATAATGGTGAGTTGCTGAGACTGAATGTTTCTCCCGCTTGTTCTCACGCTGAGCTTGTGAGACTTTCTGGGGGAGTTAAAACCACACGCACAGGCGACTACAAAACAAATGTCTTTTGAAATGCGTAATTGTGCCTGTAAATTTCCAAGAAATCCACAAATGCAAGTTCTCTGGTCTGTCCAGAATAGAGAAGACCGAGCGCTAAATTCAGGACGTGCGCAGCCTGCAGCAGGGTTCTCCGGATGGTTGAGCTGTATTTATTCATCTGGTTCTTGGTGCGCTTTGTTTTTGTTTTCATAGTATTGTCTTACATATCCTGCTCTCCTCCTGGGATGTCTTGTAGAATGAGTTGAAGGGATTATTTGTATGAACATCAGTTTTTAAAGGACTATCTAGTTCTTGATGGGATGTTATTTTTTTCAGCATTTGCTTATATAACACAACACGAAGCCGAACGTCTCCTTGCTAGAAATTTAATGCATGTAATCCTGGTAAAAAGGGGTTGTCCAACCTCTTATCTGGTAAAAATCAGAGTGGAACTTGGATTTACTAAGTGTTAAATAGACACTAACCACAAGTTGTGTCTTAGTTTTAAGCCATTTTTCTGTAGCTGGATGACATTCATAGAGTTCACACACAGTATTTGTTTCATTATGTCTGAAGGAACACTCAGGAAGGAAGGAAGGAAGGAAGCTGCGGATGGGCAAATTACAAAAAAGTGGCTGATTGTAAACAGTCAGCGGAACTACAGGCCTAGTTTTGTTTTAATCAACACCAACAGACCCTGACATTTGCTTCAAAGATGACGTCTGCTGTCATTCTTCAATCACCATATGACGTGTTTTCTTTACCTCTCTCGCTCTCTCTCTCTCTCTCACACACACACACACACACACACACACACACACACACACATGCACACACTCATATGCAGACAGACAGTGCTTCACCTCAGCTGCATTTTTTATTACCTAACAGGTTACTGATGTCAGCGCTCCGTTGCAGCTCCCCCTGCAGGCGGTGGCCTCACACTGCATGGCAAAGCACTGACCAGATTGAATGAAAGGATTATGGCATTAAAATTCATTGCAGCAAAATATGGGAATATTTTCCTTCCTGTTCCATCTTCCCTCGGTGTCACTTCAGTGGCATCTTTTCCATTTCACAGTAGAAAATCAAGTCACTGTGAAAGACCTCCAGCCACTCCTTACACCATCACATAGTGTGTGCACACTTGCATGTGTTTTTTGTGCACAGTGTTTTGTTAATGCTCTTGAATGTGTGTTTGTGTTCGCGCAGAAAGACCTTGTCGGTCACAAGAATATTGTTGGCTATCTGGACTCCAGTATTACAGCTATGGGATCGAGGGATGTATGGGAGGTTCTCATACTAATGGACTACTGCAAGGGTGAGTGCTGAAAGGGAAACAGGCTGTGAAAAGCTGCAAATCAGTCATGTGCCGCTGGATAACGGGACATTATTTTGCAGGTGGGCAGGTTGTCAATTTGATGAACCAGAGGCTGCAGACCGGCTTCACCGAGGCTGAGGTGCTGCAGATCTTCTGTGACACCTGTGATGCTGTTTCTCGCCTGCACCAGCGCAAGACACCCATCATCCACAGAGACCTTAAGGTGCCACATTTTGCCACTTGTGTTCTGCATGAGGCTCTGCTCCGCAGTACGTGGGATGGGACAGGCAGCCGTTATGTGTTTAACGGAGGGGAAACACCTACTGTAGATCACCGCGCTGCAGGGCGTCTCTTTGAAGAGTCGTGATTGATATATTTGTGTGAGTTGAAGCTGTGCGTAATTATGGAAAGCTCTAATAGGAGAGGAGATTGTCAGTTGTCAAAATACTTCAAATGCTTCCATTTCTGCGGAGCCCAGTCGACTGCAGTGTGGTTGTCGCATCAATTTTAAGTTGCTGTCACTCAGTAGATTCGCTCCATGTGGAAACATGACTTTTTATTGCAGTGCAGATTTCTTGATTTGCATAAAAACCTGAAAATGATATGAGAGTGTGTGTGTGTGTATGTGTGTGTGTGTCATAGTGTGAAGTTGACCTCGTTTTGATTTTTGCATTCATCATTCAAGTGCTCATGTCGCAGGAGGGGTTTTTCTCGTCAGAATGGGTCAATTTCTGCACCACCTCCTTAAGGAGGACACTTATGGCGCATTTCCATTACACAGTTCCAGCTCTACTCGACTCAGTTCTACTCTACTCTGCTTGGTTTGGTTGAGTTTCCATTACAATTGAGTACTTCATAGTACCTCCTCAACGTAGGCGGGGTCGTCATACCACGGCTGCGCGAAACTGCCATGACGTCAATTTGTACGTGACGCAAACAGAGCCGACAAACAATGGAGGACATCGAGGCGATGTTGTATTTGCTGCCCGGTTTGTGGCTTTTTGTCACACACCACGGACCACGGTGATATTTTATGAGCAGCCATTTCCCTCGAGTGAGAATAAAGAATAAAGTCAGCGGTTGCTGTTGCCCAGCATTACAATGGAGGGGGTGGGATTGTTTTTCCGGTGTTGGACGTCGCAGACCAGTGACGACACTCTCCGGCCAATCAGTGGCCGACAGGCTGTTGACGTCACACATATAGTATCGCTTCTACTCGCTTGGAACCTCGCCAGAGCAGGTACTAAAAATAGTATCGGGTACCAGGTACTATCCCTAATGGAAACACAAAACAACCGGGTAGAGTAGAGTCGAGTCGAGCCACGCTAGTGGAAATGTGGCATTAAGGTCCATATTGGGTCCTTTCATGTGTAACCCCATGTTGTGGCGTCTCATCTCTTGTATATCTTCAGGTAGAGAACATTCTCCTGCATGACAAGGGTCATTATGTGCTGTGTGACTTCGGCAGCGCCACTAACAAGTTCCAGAGCCCACAGACTGAAGGAGTGGCCGCCGTGGAGGAAGAGATCAAAAAGTCTGTGCCTCTTTTCATCTGCTTCGGCGATATTTGTTTCATTTTATTGCCACATTGAAAACAGATAGATTTGGCCTCTTCTGCGCTTTTTAGTTTCTTCTTGTTTCCTTTCAGGTACACCACTCTATCATATCGCGCTCCTGAGATGGTGAACCTCTACAACAACAAGATTATCACCACAAAAGCAGATATCTGGGTGAGTGAAGAGGACAGACTTCATGACAGGGATGCATGAATGTAGCACAAGCTGTATTAATATGTATATGACTTAAACCCTGTAACTTACATTGGTGTAAAACATAGGTTGACATAATGGCCTGCGGTTAATAAAGCAGGTCTCCAAGAGGAAAAATATATTAAACCTGTAGGCTTAAATAGCAGATGAATGATTTTTAGTGATTAGTTCTTTAATAGGAAAAGTTGAAAGCTGTATTCTCACAGCTCAAAAGTCCAAACTCTGCTTCTCTGAAGTGTCTGAATATGTCGTTTTTAACAGTAAACCAGCTGGTATTTAGAGGGGAAAGCATTTGCTGTGTGACTTCCTGTGTGCTGTTGTTATTCTTGATGAATCTCGTCTTGTCTCCTCTCCTCCTCGGCCTGTGGTTGGTGTGGCGGGGTGTGCATGTGGTTTTCTTCTCCAGGCGCTGGGCTGTTTGCTGTACAAGTTGTGCTTCTTCACTCTGCCCTTTGGTGAAAGCCAGGTGGCCATCTGTGATGGCAGTTTCACCATTCCAGATAACTCCCGCTACTCTTATGATCTTCACTGCCTCATTCGTTAGTCCTTCTTACACATTTATTATATCTCGTTTTCGTAGCTCTCCAGCGTTTGAGTCTCATTCTCTTGTTTCTTCGTGGTGTTTTTTCAGGGTACATGCTGGAGCCAGACCCAGACAAAAGACCAGATATCTACCAGGTGTCCTACTTTGCTTTTAAACTAGCTCAGCGGACCTGCCCTGTTCAGAATGTGAAGGTCAGTCTCTCTCAGCACCGATGTCAGCTGAAATATTTGCTTGGCTTTCGCTCATCAAGAATTGATTTCCACATTGTATTCAGTGGAATCTGTTGTAGGTTATTTTACAGTTCTCAGGATGTGGGAGTGCTGCACTAATTCATTAGTTGCATATAGTAGAAAAGCTTATTGGGCCGATGATTTTCTTCATTATTACTGTCAACTGCAGGAGTCACAAAATTTTTCCTTTGTACCATTGTCACTGATGCTGCTGTCTTGTGGAAATTCAAGATTTCCTCAACGATTCTCCTTTTTTTTCCGTAATCCAGAACTCTCCAATTCCTTCGAAACTTCCTGAGCCAATCAAAGCGAGTGAGGCTGCTGCAGCAAAGAAGAGCCAGGCTAAGCCCAGGCAAGCATGACCTGCTTACACTGTGTTTCCATTAAAGCTGTAGTAACACTACATTTTGTGGACGTTATTAGGTGCACTCAGAATTCTGATGCTCATTAAGTCATTATGTTAAAACTATTTGCCATGATTAACAAGAAGGCCAACGTGCTCCTTTTGTTGCCAGACTGACAGATCCAATTCCCACCACTGAAACCTCCATCACCCCTCGCCAGAGGCCCAAAGCAGCCCATACCCAGCCTGCGGCTGGCATCCTACCCATCCAGCCTGCTGCTCTCACCCCTCGAAAGCGGGCTAATCTCCCTGGTGGTGCAGCTCAGCCTGTGGGTACGTACAGCACTGAGTTCTTATTTCTCCTCTTCATCACAGGGAAAAGAAACTGAGCTTTTGAAAAAAGATGTGTGTAAAGACAGGAATCCCTCTAATCCTTTGTGCACACCTTGGATGTTGCAATTCTCAACAGGAACAGATCATGTATGCAGGTTAGGACTCATGCAAATTACAGCAAGCTAACCCCAGGTCCAAAGTGCTTATGTAATAATTGTCTCTGCATTGTGAAACACTTCTTCTGTTGATATCCCTGTTGTACCTGTTACAAATCACTTTGATGTCTTTAATCCAAATTTAACTGATTATATAATCCTTTTCTAGAATATCTGCAAGATGAATATTATCTCAAATGTTCTGTTAGACCTATTTGTGTTACTTGATATGTACATTTTGTTTCATTTGTGTAAGTATAAAGATTCAAACTGTTTCCGCGCTGTTGAGTAATGTGTAATCTGTGCTCTTTTCAACCTCCCACAGGAGTCAGCTTGGACCTCTCTCAGCCAGCTGCAGCTCTGCAGTCACAGAAGGCACAGACATCAGTTCTGCCACTCATCCAATCACAAAGCAATTCAAGTCAGGCTGCAGCTCCACAGAAGCAGGTACACACTGACAAATTACACTGACTAACCATTTGTGTCAGCATGACACCCATTTCACCAAAAATTCACACTTGTTTTGGGACGCGGCGCACTAAGTCACTAAAGATGCAAATGTAATGTTTGTGTGACAGCCGGTGCAGCCAGCCGCAGCTGCAGGAGCAGAGACTACAGCTACAGCAGCAGTTGTGTCACCAGTGACCAAGACTGATGTGCAACCACAAGCACAGCCGATAGTTCAGCAACAGACCACGCCTCCCTCCGCAGCCGGCGCCGCCTCCCAGCAGGCTGCCCAGACTCCATCGAGCCCGGCCCCACCTCAACGCCCGTCTCGACGCAAGCAGGCTAGCCAGGCTCAGCAGCCAGCGGCTCAGCCTTCACCCAGCAAACCGGCGTCTGGTCAGCCGCCTGTACCTCTTCAGCAGCAGCAGATAAGTCAACCATCAGCTGCCCAGGCTCAGCCCGCCCTTACTGAGATCAGCCAGAAAGCAGCTGAGACAGTGAGTGGCCTTCTGCTCACATCACCATCAGTGTCAGAATTAATGACTCTTCCTTCCGTCTTATTCGACCATATGCTGGCATGGCCTGGTGTTCTCTTCTTCCATCTAATGTTCCCATTTTTCCTGATGAATGAAAGAAAAAGATAATGTCAAAATATTTACTATGCCTGCTTCATCATGTTGTATCATGTTGCTCCTTCACTGTGACACTTTCTGCCACTAAAACTGCAACTGTGAGTGATATGAAAACTTAATAGCATGGCTTGTCGACACATTTGTAAACACATTTGTTTGTGAGACTCTGTGTCTCATGAAATCTTGCATAAAATATGTCTTGATCTTCTGTGGTTTCATTTCCACTCCATGTGCCTTTTGATCAGACTCCACCTGCTTCTCCAAAGACAACCGAAGAACGAGGCCACCAACGCATACCGAGTGACGCCACAGCGAGCGGTGCTGCTGGAGCCCCACTGAGTGACTCCTCACAGCAGCCACAGGGAGCTAATGGAGACGCTGCCCTCAGCCAGTAAGCGCCACGTGTACTGGAACAAACCCGAAGAATAGTTCAAATTTAAGTCTAGTTTGTTTTATTTGTCATACTTTGTGTATTTTTTAACCTATAGAGCACTTACATCTCAACCAAGCACCGGCCAGCCCGTTCAGCTCGGTGTTGGCGATGCAGGACAGGACCAAAACAAAGCTGGAGCCGCTGTTCCTGCGCCTGGCGGTGCCACCGACACTCCCACTCAGCCCGCGTGGAACCCGTTTGACGATGACAACTTCTCCAACCTCACAGTAGATGAATTCAAAACCGAGGACAAACAGCCTGCTGGTAAAGTTTGTGTGTACGTGTGTGTGTGCAGTATTTTCAGTATGCGATAAACTGTTTTTAACTGAGTTTGTTTTTTCTAGAAACACCTTCAAAACTTGAGCCGACGTCCTCTGAGGAGTTGATACCAGGCCTGCAGGCCTCAACTGCGGATGATACACCCCCAGAAACTGGTATGTCGCACTTGTCCCTTCAGACTCCATGTTTTTCTTCTTTTCTCTCGTCTGCATGATTTTATACCTGTGAAGCTCCACAGACCCTTTAGTGACATGATCACAAACTCACATTGACCATTAGTCAAAACAAAGCTAACACAAGTACTAACTCACTTCTTTGGCAAGGTAGCTCAGACTGAGATTTACAGTAAAAACATCTTTATGATTAAAAATACTGCACTGATGCCACATAATGCATTGTAGTCTGTAGTGTAATATCAAACCAAGAGGTAAGTGTCTTAATGCACCAGATCCATTAATCCGATAGCTTCAAGAAGCCCTTGAAAGCAAAAGCTGCCTCTGTGCATCACGTAAATAAAACAAAGGGTTAGGCCTAAATGAAAGATTTGACGTTACTCTCATGATGTTAATGTAAAGAGTTCTGGCTGTGCTGCTGCAGCGCCCAGAAAATGCAGCCACTGTTTCGTTTTTGTGTAAGCATTGATTTGCTCATATTCTGTGTGAGGAAAAACTGCCGAGTCACACATGGTCTAAAAACATGCAAGTGAATTTTCCTCATTTGGTTTGATTTAAATGCACTCAATGAATTTAAGAATTCAGAAGTCAGCAGCCACAGATAACGAATACACATGTGACTTGATTAAGAGTTGTAATTGGCCTAAACAACCATTTGTTTTGTAGTTGTCACACCAACTAAAAACCTGCCTCCTCCCATAATGTATTTTTAGGCTTATTTTCACTCTTCGTAATGAATAATAAATCTTTTCTATCAAACACTTCTTCTGTTTCCCAGCTGACAAACCAGCAGCCATTGTTGACGTGGATTCAGGAGCCTCACTGCTGATTGTCCCTGATCCTTTCGGTACCCTTGACCTGTCAGATGCTCCAGGTAAATATCTCCCTCTGTACACACAAATACTCCCTTGTGTGGTATTTTTCATAGCTGTGGTTGCTGCTGCTAATACTGTTGTCGCACTTTGCTCGTGCATGTCTCCTTTAACGTCTCTAATTCTTCACTGGCCTTCAGAGAAGCTGATTGAAGGACTCAAATCTCCGGACACGTCTTCACTCATGCTTCCTGACCTCTTGTCATTGTCTGATCCCTTCGGTGGCTCTGTGGAAGAGTCTGCAAAAGGTGTGTGTGTAGCAGTAAAAGATCTGACCGAAAACAAAAGAAGCTGACGCTTTTGTGCCGCGTGTGCAGCTCAACGTGTCCTTTTCCTCGTTGTCCTTGAGCCATAACTAAGCTTAACCCTCTTTTCTCTCCACCTTTGGCTTCTCCTGACCTGTCCCAGACCCTCTCACTGCAGAGGACTCTCTGCTGGGCTGCTCTCTGATCTCCGGTCCGTCCGCCCCTCCTGCAGCGAGCAGTGCCACCTCCTCTGTGTCTTCAGCTCCCACCTCCGCTGCCTCTGCTTTGGATGATTTCAGTCTGTTGTCTGGAGACTCCGCACAGCCTAAAGCAGGTAAGCTGGAAGAATCCTCTGCATGCACAGTGCCTTTTAATTAGTCACAGAAGTGTGTCTAAGTTAGTTTGTGGGGACGCTGTTGCAGTGATTGGAAAGGCTTTTCTCGAGCATCATTACAGCTACAAACATGCTACCTTGGAGCGGCGACATGGACAAATATGGCTGGATAAAGTTAATGCTCTTTGCTGGAGATTGGGCGGCCAACAAGTAGCTTTCACAAGACAAGGCCTGTTATTCAGGCAGGTTTTGTGGTGAGCAAGCTAATAGCTAAGGAGGTGAAACCTAATTTAGGAGAATTTGTGAATTTGTGTTGCTGCTGTGGAGCTGCGAGCGGACAGTGTCAGCTTGTCTGGACATGAAGAGAAAACCTGGAAACTCGCCGATAGCAAGTGTCTGTGTGCTTTGGCCCTCATGGTGGACATCACCAAGTACCTCTCAGAGCTAAACCTCAAGCTGTGAAACCAGCTGAAGTGAAATTAAAGCTAGTGCAACTGGAAAGAGGTAACGCTGTTCATTTTCCTGCTCTGCAAGACTTCTGAATATATGTGAAAACGCCTTCAGGCATGTTGTGAGAGCTTTCAGGGCATTTAAACAGAGAGGAACAGAACATATTTGCCATGACGTTAAATGTGGAATCAGCTGATGTGCTTGTCAACCTAGAACATGAAATAATTAAGCTGCAAAGCAACAACCTGCTACTGAGAGCTGCTCATTTCAAATACTCTTCTATCTGACATCAGACACCTCACCAAAGAGAAGTGGTTTCAGTCGATGCAGAGGTTAGTGCGATATATACATGGGGGCACCACTGAGAAAGGCTCTCAAAGGATGTTTTAATGTCTTAATGGAAAAAGGTTCCCTACTCCTGTTCTCAGATCAGAAAAGGAAAGGTACAGCGAAATAAGACTGGAATCACAATTTTGTATCCATTTTTGTACTTTGAAATTCAAAAATTCTGTTTATACATGCATGTTTAATGTGTGCTGCAGCTGAGCAGCTAGTTAGCTCACTAGCTTGCAAATTGACTTCAGCAGTGCGCTTTCCCCAGAGGGTTAGGGTTAGGGTTTGAGTGTTTGTTTGGTGGCTCGTTCATCAAGCTAAACCTGTGTTCATGTGTGGACGTTACATAAGGAGACTTTAGCAGGAAAGCTGCTGCGGGTTGTTGGCTGCTGTCTGGCTCAGTGTGATTTTAGTGCTTGTTGCAAAGATTTGATTGGCTGTGTGAAAATACATTCTCCATTTACGTAGAGAGAGAACTGACAGAACTCTGACAACCCCGTCAAGTGTTGTCTTTGTACTGGTTTCTTTTGAATGTATGTCACAGAGGATTAGCTGATCGTCTCACTCTGTTTTATTTGCACAGCGTTCCATCTTGTAACGTCACTGATATTTTGTCCAACGAGCAGAAGTTTTCAGCCACTGGGTGGCAGCAGAATCATTTGAGTCACTTCTCAACAGACTGTTGTGTTTATCCTCTCCTGTGTACAGGAGATGTAAATATGTCATCTGTTTCACATGAATAAGGGTTGAATAATAAAAAATAAATAAGTAAAAATAAAACCGTATTGTGTGTCTAAAAATTGAAAGCTCCACAGCTGAAGTTCAGTACTACCAACGTCTCCTCATATCATCTTATCAAAGAGGCTTTGGAGAGCCTCCAATGTGCTGATTTTCTGAAAACTTTTTTTTTTACATCAGCAGCCCACCTTTCTGTAACCCCCTGCAGACTCGTCTCTCCTGATCTCAGACTTTGAGCCCCAGCAAGCCAGCGCAGAGGCCGGCACCGAGGACGAGTTCGATCCTATTCCCGTCACAGGCCGAAAGAACTCCCAAGGTGAGTCTCTACATTCTCCACAGGGAGGCACGGCTGGGCCACACGGGGAGGTCTTGGACTCAGGGATTGGCTGCTTATTGGGTTCCCCTCAGTTGCATGCTGATTTTCTAAGTAATTAAGGAAATAATTGAACCCACTGATAACAGGATCAGGTGCCTGCACTCGTTTCACATCCTCAGAGTTTCCAATGTTTTAAAAGCAGTAGAAGTAAATGGGTAAACTCTGCCCTCTCTTTTCTCTCTCTCTTTCTCAACCTCTCTCCCCCTCCTTGACTGCTGTGTTTGCTTGTTGTGACTCCTCTGCTCCCCCTCCCCAACCCCCCTGTTTGCCTGTATTCGTCTCGTCCCCCCCCCCTTGTTTCTCCGGCCAGTTTCAGGAGGCCACTCGCGCAGTAACAGTGGCGGCTCTGAATCCAGCCTGCCCAGCTTGGCCCGCTCCCTGCTGCTGGTGGACCAGCTCATCGACTTGTAGGCGCTCCCCTCCCCCCAACCCCCCACCCCAGTAGAAGCTGTAACACTGGATTATAGACTGGCATAGCATAACGGCAATCAACACTGTTGTGATAGCTAGCTTCCTGCACCCCCTGGCTGTCATCTCCATTCTAGTTCCTACAGTAGAAACGGCCTTCGCCTTTCAGCGCTTCTTCATTCCTGCCCTCTCCGCCATATCGATTGCAATATCTGGCTTCTCTTCACCTCTCATCTCTCACCCTCTCACTCACATTTTCTCTTTCTTGTAGTCTCCAAACAGCACGCATCTATTGGTTAAAGAGTGGCCAGTACACTAACTCCATCCTTTCTAAAGACGAACCATTCCATCTTTCTGTCAATCAGGATATAATATTGCTATCCCGTTTGTTTGAACAATATTGCATTATGTCTAATAGCAAACAATAGAAAATCATTGTTGTAATGTACAATAGGCATAGTTAGTGGTTGTAGTTATTATGGTGCACAAGTGAACTTGTCGTCGTTTGCCTTTTAAAATTCTCCTCCCCAGATTTATTTGCACATTATAAAGTAAAACCACAGAGAAGTTAAACAAGCATTTGTTCAAATGAGGTCAGTTTGTTTCTTCTATAAAGGGAAACTTCGTCATGTAGCCTGATTTGCACAGTAGCATAAATGTTACCTCTGTCAGGGCTGTTGGAAGGAAGAATCATTTAAAGCTGCTATAGATCAGACTGAGAAGTTACATCCAACAGTCTGGAAACAAAACAGCCATAACCACACCTCCTGCAAACGCCACGCGGAGTTATTGTGACGAGGAGTAGGGATCTAAAAGTTTCCCAGATCAGACTAAACAGTGAAGTGCCATAAAATAATCTGCGAAGCCAACTGCTGACTGGTGGAGCTCTGATTGTGTTTCAGCTAAAAACTACAAAACGTAACAGCGAAACAATCCGACCGTATAAAGTGAACATCCAGACGCACTGAGCCGTTCAGACGAGGACCTCTCATTTGAAGCTTGTTTTTCATTTTATCCTCGAGGCAAAGCAATAGGTCGTTTTGGAATTAAAATGACAAATCAGGGCGATTTAACAGTGTTTTTAGCAGCGTGCCATATCAATAGAAAACGCATGAAATCATGAAAATAATTTGAATAATCAACAGTAATAGTAAATCGTAGGATAGCTGTGGAGAGAGAGAGAGCATTCATGCCTATTCAGGTCATTTTTTGGCACTAACAGTCGCAGTCTAGTACGGCATTTTAAACATGATTTTCACTCACGCTTTTTTTATTTTAAGGTCAACACAAACACTCATTCCGCATTGTGCAAGCCCTCCTGCATTCCTCTCATCTGTTTACTCCTGATTTATGTAAATAGATATCTGCAACCCATGCGGCCTCTTATCCAGACCATAGAGTTGGTTCTTCTTCCCATGTATATACGAAGTCATTGTCATAAAGCTTTACTCGTGGAAAACATATTGCTTTACTTGTGAGCTCTCATATATATATCTATACATGTAGATATATATATGAATGAAAAATGACATTGTTTTCCTGTTAATAAATGTTAATATGAATAGAGTGTTAGAGAATGAATGTAAGAAATAAATATTAGTCTATAATGAAAAATATCTATGATTCTTAACACCATAATCACTGAATAATATTGAAGAATACTCTATATAAATATTTCATTCCTCTTTGTGGAATTGTGTGTTGAGAAAGTTTTTTTTTTTCTTGGTTATATCTAAATATAGATATCTCAATTATTGTCGGTACATTAAAACGTATAGATGATAATCCTAGTCTTTGTTCTACCTGGAGATTAGGCTGAATCCCATGTCTTATTCCACCTCCTCCCCCTCTGTGAAAAGAACGCGAGCCTCGTGATATGTTTGTTTACACGGACTGACGAAGGATTATATTTTTATTCGAAACATTTGGACAGTTCTCCGGGAAAGCGGGAGCTTCGCCTCTTGAATCTCGGCCGTGCTTCATTTCATCGCTAAACTAGAAACCTTTTCTGGACTCGTGCTTTGTAAAGCTTTGTTTCGCTTTACCGGTTTTGGTGATCACAGAATTCATATCGAAAAGCATGGCAGTGTTGTTGAATGTTCTGTTCATGTGTGTCGGTATACACAGTGTTATGATAAGTATGTGTGCGTGTGCGTGGAGTCAGAATTGTTGGATGTGTTTTCCAGTAGCCTACTTGTGTTGTTGTTTGCTGCAAATATGGCAACGGTCGCGTTGTCATTAAAATCTCCTCTGAAAGCACAGCCCCCCCCCCCCCCCCCCCGACCCACCCCACCCTAAATTCTCTCAGGAAGTCAGAGCTACATCACTCTCTCTGAGAGCCAGATACGTATTGGCTTACTGCTCCCCAGTCTCATTGTCCGCCGCCGGAAGTCTGCGCTCCATATTACAGCTAAGAGAACTTGTCTGATGGGTAATGTGTGAGGGGCTCTGTGAAGCGTGAAAAGGTTTAATCTGCCGGAGACGCTGTCGTAGCAGCGGGTTGGTTGTCAGGCAGCGTCAAGTCAGCAGCCCAGGGTTTGAAAAATCAGCTCCAGTCAGCAATATAAATGTTTCTGTAGGATCAAACACAGTTATTTTCGCCTCCTCTGCACGCGCACAGTGGGACGGCTGCCTCCACCTCTCTTTTTATTCTTTTTGTCACGTCAGAGAGTGATTTCAAATAACATTAATAGCACAGTATGTCTTGTGAGATCGACTTCTGGAAAGGAATTCAGTGATAAGTTTAAATAATCAGCATCTCATTGTTTTGTTTTTGTTATTGAAGCACAACAGGAATTTTCAGTGATAAACGGAGCCACCGTACTGTGGTTCACTGCTGAGAAAGTGCACAAATCTTAATGGATTAACATGCTAATTAGATACCTGTTGAATGACTGAACTCAAGGTAGCAGTCCAAAATGAATCACCTCGAATCTCAATGAATCTAAGAATAGTGCCAAAAGCTCAGTTAGTGACCTAATCACATGTCCTTTGATGATAAAAGGTCAGGAAATTCGCGATAATTAAGCAGTTTTAAAACACAATTTTATTAATTAACCACCAAAACAGGGAGTGTTTCTTCTTTTTGAATGACATCCTTTTATCTTCGAAGGAAAACTCAAAGGAGTGGCGCGTTTCCAAGCACCGGTCTCCCATGTGAAACTGAAGGCTCATGTGTTTTTAATCATCCTCTTCACGATCCTTCCTCTGAACAACTCAATCATTTGCAGTTACTGTTTGAACCTATGCAACTCCCGAGCTTCTTCTCCCTGTAGCCTGCCAGTGTGCTGTTGTAATCGGTTAAAGCCGAGCGGGTAGTGAGATTAGTCCTTGATGTGAAACAGAAGCCCCTCATTTTCTCTGTTGTTTTGCCAAAAAAATGGAAGATGTCGATGATCTGATACTGTTGAGTGTTTTGAGACGCCTCTTGTCTTTATGGCCCAAACCTGCGTCAGAGCTGTGGTATCGTGTGCTCCTTCTATTTTTGTGAGATAATTAAAGAATTATAAAGGGATGGCAAATAAAATACAAATGTGAATGTCAATGTGTTGAGTATTGATTGTCAGGTCTTCTTCTGTCATTCCTGTCCAGCATCCTGGTTGATGTAACTCAACCAAAGTGCATGATATTTACACAGAGTTACTGGTTCACAAGGTTTGTCAGTAAAAGAAAAAATGTCAGCGTCCTAGTCTGATGATTAAACTCTTCTACTCCACCTTTTGTAGTAGTAGAGGAACTACTTAACTATATGCTGCATGTGGACAAGTTAAAATTCTAAACTTAAAGTTTTTTTGTGCAAATCCTGGTAAATTCTCATGAAGTCGGGCTGAAGACTGTAGCTGTAGCTCGAGGCTACATTAGCCGCTACTAGCATAACACACCGAAAATTTGGATTGTGGGTAATGCAGGCACCAGATTTTGACAAGGAAGAGTAATGGAAGCTATCTGGTTCTGCTGCTTCAGTTTTTATCCTTTTTTTCTCTAAACTGTCCATCATGAGTCTGATAATGTTCCAGGATGCTGAATCGACGCTTGTCGTCAGACTTGCATGCGAAAGTATCTGCATGAAGTTCTTTGGGTGAGAGAGCAGGGCCTAAATTATCTAGTAAATGATTTGTTTATGTGTAGCGTAACATAATAGGACCAGTTCAACTGTGTAATGCACTAATCAAATTGTTATTCTGCTCAAATAGCAGGTTAATTCCACTCAGGTAAGACCAAACATCAACTTCACGCCCCATTAAAGTGTCAGTCCATTTTTATTTTTTCATTTTTCACTCGCCTAAACAGAGCAGAGTCATGATCAGTCCCGCTGGGTTCGTATCATTTCTAGAACCTGACAGATAAATTTGCCTGTGCCATCTTATTGGACAGTTTGTCCACCAGAGAGACAGGTTTACTTTTCAACTGTAAAATGTCCCGTTCAGTACATGAGAGGCCACAACTCTCCAATAACCAGATTCAGCAGGTAATATCAAAGATCATGTGTTCCATACATTTATCATTATGGATTGTTTTTTTTTTGTTTTTTGCTTGTTTTTTCATTGTTTTTACACCATTTAAAGAACACAGGAATATGTTGCACCTTTGCCATATTACAATGATTTTTTTCACCTTTTTTCACTTCCTTTGACCAGTTTTGCTCCATGGTGTTTTTATGAGAAAGATTGTTCAGGTAACCAATAGAATCCAACTTTACTGCCCACCACCGTGGAAAATCGGCTTGAATATAGAGCTAATATTTGTTTTTACAACATACTTGAGTACAAAATAGTCCTGTCTGTTCTTTACCTTTATTTCTTCAGCTTGTTGACTTTGTTCTTAGCTGTTGTGTTTATTCCTGCATCAGTGCATAGAGAACAATGAAAAAACATTCCTGATCATGTCTTTCTATGATGCTTGCTATTTATATATAGCAAAAGATAATATTTTCTATAATATGCAATAGCTTCAGAGCTCAGCAAAGCTTTATCTGACCGTCCTCTCGTCTTTTTCACATACAGACGTGCAGAGGGAGCTCAACAGCAAAGTGCTGCGAGCTGCTCGGACTGCGGCTTCTGTGCAGTTCACTGAGGAGAATCAAAGGCAGGGGATCCAGCAGAGGACTGCCGCGAGTGCCTATAACAAACAGATGCTGCCCTCAGTCGAGAGGAGCACACGACACAATACCACACCGGCTGCTTTCACCAGCATGCATTTTATACCTGACAGCCAAGTATCCCATTTCCAGCCCCCGAACAGCCCAGTCACCTCAGATGTTTTCCAGCTGGCCCCTTTTAAAACGCCAGGAAAAGAAAGCAGGATGGCATTCAGCAGCTCCTCCTGTCCTGCGTCTCATAAACCTGCTGAGGCATCTGATGTTTTCCTCCAGGCACCGTTTGGAAAGAGGCAGGAATCCACCAAAGCTGTTTGTAGTAACGCTCATATGTTTAAGTCTGGTCCACAGCAGATCCAACCCATCAAACAGCGTCACCTGGTCCCGGTATCATCTCCCCCCGCTCCCCAGTCTCCTGGAGTCCGGGCCCCTCGTGTGCACACAGAGACGCCTCTGCTCCAGCAGCCGGTGGCGGTGCACCGGGTCGTCTCCAGGATCGGGCAGCAGGCCGCCGTAGGGTCGGTCGCTGTGGGGCCTCTGCACGCCTGGACCATTGGGGGACGGGCTCTGGAAGACCCCTTCACCGCTGCACCTTTTCAGCCAAGATGCTCTCAGGGCAAACCTTGATAGAATCCAAATCAGAGCTTCTCTCTGCAACTTAAGAAGGAGCTGAAGTCAGTCGCAGTATTACCCAAATTTCTAATATACTCACGTTACTATTATTGCAGTATTAAGATGAGGAGATTATCCTTTTACCAATTATGTACTTACACTTAAAGTTCTACCTCCGTCATGTGAGTGCATCATTTCAGCACTTTACAAACAGTCTGAACTAAGATAGACTTGAAGGACTAGTTCAATTTACGATATCAAAAAGGGTTTCATTAAAGGCCCAATCAGTTTTTTTTTGGACGATGTAAATAACAGTTTGATTCAAATAATGAATAAAAAGCAGTTAGTATTTTTCAGTGATCTAAACTGAATATACTGTATGGGTTTGTTTGACTCAGACCTTTGCAAAGATGACCGTCGTAGACAAATATGTAACAGCATCAGAAAACATTAATATCTTCAAGATAAACTTTCAGTCTTTGCTTTAAAACAGTTATTATTTACCTTTTCGTTTACATTTAGATGACGGATTGTGCCTTTAATATCAGCGGCGTGATTGCAGGCCTCTGGTGCTGCGAAAGATACCAAACATGTCGCTACGAGCCAAAGAAATCATTGTAAATGAAGTGTAATGGTGTGAAACTTCTCACACAGTTGAGCGACAAAAACAATGTCTGCAGTTATTACTTTCATATTAAGAGAGTGAAAACACTGTAAACCTGCTCAATATTTCAGAAAAGACGGGCGAGTTACACAAAGTCCCAGATGGCTGCTCACTAGAGAGCATTTTACTGGAATTACTTTAGAAAATTTGGAATGGCTGTAATGAGTTCAAGCTCAATTTACCTTCTTTACGGCTTAATAATTCGCAGGTGGCTGCTGCCATTTTGCCACAAACTGCACCACCTTAATGGACCTTTATAGCTCTCTTGAAAGGATTTTTTTTTAACTTGCTAATGTTTGTCTTTGCTCTCTGTATTTGAAACGACACATATCACGTCTGTGGCTCAGATTCACTGATGTCTTGCAGCATGAGGTCAGACGGCCTTCTCAAAGAGGTGCTGAAGACACAGAAAAACCAAGAGCATCTCCACCCGGCTGAGTTTTTAGTATGTTTCTCCGTAAAGCGATAAGATTTCAAATGAAGCTTCAATTTTTTTTATTTTTTATTTTTTTCTTGTGTACTTTGGCACTTGGACTTTTTTGTAAACCGTGCTGCCAAATACAGCTAACAGTATTCGCATATTTATGTATTATCTGGCTATTAATATTGGACATTAGGAAACTAAACTTTAAACTGTATTTTATTAAAGATTTGGAAACATAATGGCATTCTGGTCATTTCCTTCTCTAAGGCACCGTGTTTGATTCTGGTTCAGGAACTTTGTCACATGCTGTCTTTCTTTGTCACGTTCATGTTTACACTGTCTCCTTCTCCTTTATTCTAATAAAGGTGATTATAAGATAGCAGTGCAGATCCAGATTTTCATAGCTGCACCTGAGATCGGGACATGATGGCAAATGCCTGTTTTTAGGTTTACTTCTCGACGATGACGGGCCCCTGTTCCTCTGTATCTAAGCTGCTGCAGGATGTTGTTGCTCCACAATCTTGTCCTCAAAAAAATGTCATTCAGAGAACTCGGAAACAGGCAGGCCAAAGGTTCAGTCTTCCCAGGAAAGTTTTTAATTTATCTTCACTTTTATTCATAGCAGATTAAACAAAAATGCAGAGGTAAAATGGAAAGAACTAAATGAAACTATAAACACAAGTGTCTGCTGTTACATGAGTAATCTTCATGTCAGGCAGAGACCCCAATAAACCGGCACGAAAACATGCTTCAAACCTGAGCTTGAGTGAAAAATGAGCTGCTTGTTTTCATTCAGCAGTACGTAAAACATCATGTGATCTCAGATTTAGTAAGAGGTTCATTGTCCTGAACTTGGGATGAGAAGAGTGTGTGGAAAAAGAGGAGCACGAGCCAGATCGGAGCTGATTTCACCAGAGTAAACATGTCAGGAGCTGTGTACGTGATTGGAAATAGATAAGTCTGAGACATATTGGCTCAAGGCTGTGCGCGAGCTCCGCTGTGGTTCATAAACCTGCACTGTTCAGCTGCGTGACGTCAGTGATTGCCATTGTTTGAGCAGCCAAGGTAGACTGTCACTGCCCAAGCCTGGTTAAAGTTAAATCAATGTGCTGTACGGGGTTATTCTCTGATGTTACCGATGGCGCTGTGCTGTGAGATTTCGAACACGGGACATAAAAGGGCGGGTGGATCTAAAAATTAGTCAAGGGAGATCAAGAAGGAAGGCTGATTTGATCATTTGTGTGTTGAGAAATACTGAAACATATTGAGGAAATTAACAGAGGAAACACGTTGCAAGTGATGGAATGTGTTTTGCAATACCAGCAAATTTTACTTAAAGTAAAAATAATTGTACTCGTGCAGTAAAATGGTTCCTGTCAGTGTTTTACTGTCATATCTGATGTTTCTGGGTTAATATTACTGCATTTTAGTGCTGTAGATGTTAAGCTCATTGCAACTACTTTATAAACTGTTGGGTAGTTTAATGCGTCATATTCTATTAGATCAACAAATGTTTGTGGCGTCACTGTCCTGTGAAAACCACAAATGTGTAAAAAGTCAACGTTTCATGAGCTCAGAAAAACAGCCTGTTTTCCAGCTCATCCAGGAGGCCGCACATTTGGAGATACGTGGTTTTCACTGGACAGGATAGGTCGACATATTGTAATCTGAGAGGTAACTAGTAACTAAAGCTGTCAGACAAATGTAGTAGAGTAAAAAGGAGTAAAAAGTGTAATGTTTGCCTCTGAGATTTAGTGGCAGTACAGAGTTGCATAAAATGGAAAAACACAAGTAAAAGTACCTTAAATTTGTACTTCAGTAAAAAAAAGGATTAAGAATAGACAAAAATACTTCTAACTGATCCCAAATGGTCATATGCTTTCAGTAGGAACGCATAATAAAACATTAAGTGAACCTCAGCTGTTTTGTCACTGCTTGCTGATGACTGCTGAAGTGTTAAGCTGTGTAAATACCTCTTCCAGATCTCCATGGCATCATAGTTGGATTTTGATTTTATTGTCTGCCTTTTATCCGACTGCCTCCACTCCTGGCAGTTTTCTCAGACACGCCTCCATGAGCTCACTGCCCACAGGACTGCAAGTCCGTCTGTGTGCGTCTGTGCAGGCATTTCCAACCGAAGAAAGGACTGAAACTGGAATACACATGGAAAAGAAATAACAGGGGTTATTTTAGTAGCTCTGAGCGGAATAAGAGTCAGCTGACTGGCTGCTCGGCTTGTTGCATAATCTCAAAGTCTGACTTACATTTTTGTATTTAGAATATGCATCTTACCCAAAATAGGAACTATTTACTCCAGATATTTAGAGCACTGCTATAAAGAAGTCATTTCACTTCATTCATCCCTCTATTAATCCATCCACATGTTAGCTGGATGCACATTTCCTGCCAGAGCAGAGCAAAGCAAAGCAGAGCAGATGTGAAACATTTCTCCAGTTTTTCCAGAAGCTTCTCATTGTGCCCAAAGTATGTTCATATGGAGACATGTGGGGACATCTTTGACAGGTGTAACAGCCCCCTCATGTGCAGGTAAACTCCTTGACAAGAAGCCTTATTTCAGTCGCTGGTATCCACAAATACATCGTCTAAAGTTACAAGTGAATGCAGTACACAATGTACAGAATCCCTTTAAAGCAAATACTTTGCTCAAAGGAGGGTTCATACATTCTATTGCATTTAGTTTCACTGTTAGGACAAAGTCTTTTTGTGGCCCTGCACAGCCCCACAGGTGTTTTCAATTCCTCCTGCTGATTGGATCCCTGCTCAGGTTGAAGACGGGTGGAGCTATACTGAGCATAACACGGTGTCGCCAAACTTCATGCAGTAATAAAAGTCCTGGGCTGTGTCGGACGTCCCTCCCTGTTCGCTATATAGTGCACTAAATTTAGCGGCCTGCATTTTATTTGAGAGTGAATTCTGAGTGAAAAATGAATGTGTGAAGTAGTCCCCTCGCAAATTCATGCAGCAGACATTTTGACTGACCAGAGTGGGAAAAGCACAGGTGATATTCAGGTGTGCCAACATTGTGACGGCGAGCCAGAACGGACAATAGCAGGACCCTGAAACTGAAGCAGCTAAATGGAATTCAGCCATCATTCATTTTATTCTCTGCTGTACATGATGAGTGATTTCAGACACGTCCCAGCATCTTTTTAACAGGTGAGTCAGGGAGATGACACAGATTGTACACAGAGGATTGAACAGAGGCTTCATCTAATCAGCCAGAATAAGTGAAAACACCAGCAGCTGGTGACGGTTCGGTGATCTGTGGGCTGCAACGTCTGTGAGTGCAGTTCTAAAGCAGCTTAACTGGCATTAATTCATCAACTTGTCAGATATTGACAGACATCTTCCCACATGCCCTGTTGAAGCATTATCTGTGGGTTACTCCTTATATGACAGCTGTTTAGTGAGTGTTTATTTGTGATTGAGTTGAATTTTTCTATGATTAGCTTAATGTTAACCAAATCACTATCTATAGCTAGCTGTTTGGAGCTAGTGTTTCTTATTATGAAATATCCTTTGTCCCTCCTTCGGTGCATCCATCACAGTCCTGATAAAGCCTCTGAGTGGAGAAAAAAAGGGAAAATGGGAAAAACAGCTTTTTAACTATCTTTGCTCATCATATTGGTATGAACACGTCTCATCACAAGACTTCAGTCTGCCCTTCTGGCAGCTAAATAAGTCTCAGGGTGATCTTCCAGAGGTCAGATTTGTCAGTGCTACATTATTTAAGCAGCTGCTGACAGTCAGCCTCACATGCTGCCAGAGAGGTAACTCTTGTGTTTTAAGAGCTTCTTCCAGACAGCTTTACAGATTCAATTGTCTCACTTTAGGATTTATTGCTATGTTGATAATACCATCAACAGAAATGCTCAAAATCAGAAAGATGTAACTTGATTGAATATATATACATATTTAAAGCTTTCTTATTAATAGCACCAGGCTCTGTTAGGGACTCTACAAAGATCTTGTTGTCTAACTCTCCCCAAAAAAGCAAATACGTAAATGCTGAACTGTTATTTTACCTGTCCATCCTTCTTTTACCTAGAAATATTATTTAATCACCCATGGAAATCAAACATCTAATGCAAAATGATGTTATCCATATATATTTCTGTGATTTAATGAATATTCATTCACAAAATATACAGACTTGCATGTATAAAACACATGACGCAGTTGCTGAGCCACTTGATCTTCTGCTGTTTAAACTCACGATTATTGTTTTTCTCTGTACGAAGATTAGTTTCAGGTCAAAAGATATACATCAGGCAAAGCTTAACATGTTAGTTTGTACCACTCCATAGCACGTTGCAATGTCAATTTGTCTGATTTGATATTAGGAAAAAGTGTGAGAAATATAAATTGCTTAGCACCGATAGCATTTAAAAGCCAAAGCTGTGCTTGCTATACTAAATATTCACTTTCTAGACTTAAAAAAAAAAGTCTTAGTTCATGGCACATCATGCGTGAGCCATTTGTTTAGGAAAACAGACTTAAATGCTGAAAGTTTTCACACATGAGTCTGAGGCACAGTGAGAAGGTCTGTCCAGGTTTCCATCCTGAGCTCTGACCCTCCTCCTCAACTTTTTAATCATCATCATCAGTGGTTCTCATGATTGGGGCGTGGAGGAGGGCGTGACGGAGGAGGCGCTCTACACGGGGGTGGACCCTGAGGTGGAGGCGGGAGGGAGCCGGTTGGAGACGGGGGCGCAGAACCTGGGCTCGTGTTGGCTGGGGGCAGGGCTCTGTTCGGAGGGGGTGTGTACATGGGAGGGCTGGTGGAGGCCGGAGGAGGAGTGGATGGCAGAGGGGGCAGGGTTGAGGTGGGCGAAGGGGGCAAATGCATGAGGTGGCTGTCGTCTGATGGACGACGCTGGTAGCTGTGAGGCAAAGTGTAGACGGGCGTGGAAGGATGGTTGTAGATGGGATAGCGAGGAGGAGGGTAGGATTTGCTTCGGGTGAAGTTTATGCACTTGCCCTGAAATACAGCAAAAGTTGGTTCAGTGTGCAAAAAGGTCACAGGTCGCTGCAGAGGCGTGTTTTTCTGACCATCTTAACTGTGCAACGCAGGATGTAAAGACAAAAAACTGCAGTGTGCTCCATGTAAAATTCATAAATCTGTGGCACGGCGATTGGCAGGTTTACTTCCAACAGATGGAAAGAGGAAATTCTTCTGTTAGTGAGTGTCATGGAAGGAAACAGCATTCCTGCCAGCCCAGCCGTGCTGACGCTGGGAGCTGGAGGAGGGAGGCTGCATCCACTCCTAATGACTTCTGCAGACAAGAGCATTCCTCCAGACAATACTGCTGCTATTTTCATCTTTGTCTACTCACTACACCAATCTTTGGGTTTCTTTGAAGCCACTGTTCTTATAATTTGATGTGTTGACTTTTTCAAAATGTTTATTCCATGAAATAACTGAGGTTAATGTCATGGAGATAAGATTTTAATTCGGTTTCTACGCCGTCCTTTGGTCCAAACTTCCCTTATACCTCATATCCAAAGGTTGTGAATTTAAGCTCTGGCAAATTCTTAAACGTCAGCCTGCCAAAAGTTGACATAGCTGGTTCACAATCCCATTAATTGCTTTGTTTTGAATGAACGTGTGCTCATCTTACAGCTGTACAGAGCTGATGCTGTTTTTCATTACTCCATAGAGGAACTCACAGCGTCACGCTTTGACTTTTGATTACTCCGTTATCTCCGACTTGTCTCACCTTGTCTCCAGGATGAGGTCGCATCACGGACACTCTGTCATAGCCTTTTCTCAGGAATACACACAAAGCATCCAGTTTGCCCTGCAGAAAGATGATTTGACAACAGTTCACATAAAAAATGGTATATTATACCAATGAACTTTGAGAACATCCAGAATAATCACGCAATTTGTGTGCATTGGCCAGTGGTGCAGCAAAAACAATCCTTCAGAAGACTGAGCCGTGTTTATTTGTGACACTTTAAGCCCCAGATGTCTCTCTTTGATTCTTGCATTGAAAGCTTTACATGGTAGAGAGAGACAGATAAACAAAGAATGTATTTTATCAGGAATAACACCCGCTCAACCGAGTCCATATTCAGGGGTTAGCTCAGTTCATGTCTGGTTCTTATTACCATCCATCCAGCTGACTAATATGTCAGGAAACCAATTTTGTTAACTATTTCCTGGTAAGACATCAGTGCCAGAAACACTGAAAATAAAATATATTTTAGGTTATGGTGGATGGGCACCATCAGAAGGAAGAGGTCTTTAATGACAAAACTAGTTTTAAAGGTTCTGGAAAAGGCATCATGCTGCATATGACATATGTTAACATTATGTGCTCCATGACTTGAAATACATTCAATGACATTCGAGGAGCATGAGGTGTGCTTGAAAGCTCTGGAAGTGGACCCTGAGCTAAAATGTTTTTTGATAAAATATCAAAGCTAATGTAATTTAAAAAAACCAAATGTATGTCACAGATAGACATCTGGTCACCAATGACAGACTCAAACATAAGATCAAAGAAGAAGTCCTGTGTGAATGAATAAATAACTCAGTTAAAGTGAAAGAAAAAAGTGAATAACAGGGGAAACCTTGATGGGAGAGTACCACTTCTGAGGGCGGATAGATTTGTGCATGGTGTAGTAAGGCCGTGCTGGTTCAAACTCCTCTCCGGGCATCACAACACGAGCGTTTTTAGCTTTTTCCAGTTTGGCTCCTTCTTCAGTTGACCCTTTGTCTCCCCATCGGACCTGAACAGATGTAGAAGCTTTCAGTGCTGCAATCAGTCACAATGTGAGCCATTCATTTCCAGTCAAATGCATTAAAACAGGAATATTACTGCTACATCAACCATCACATCTGGTTACTCTTGCTGCCAAAGCCACTGTTTTTAACCATGATCTGTTGATTGGTTGGTTGGTCAAAAAATTCTAATTTGTCCCATACTTTGGTTTACGACCAAATACCTGGAAAAATTCGGCCCATCAGGCTCAACTGTACTTTTAGGGCTAATTAGCAAACGTTAGCATGCTGACACACTAAACTGAACGATATGGTGAACGTGGCATCAGCATTTTAGCGTTGTCATTTTGAGCATGTTAATATGCAACATTCTAGCACTGCCTCTGCATCTGCATTCAGTGACTGAAACTGTTGTAAGTAAAATTAAACTTTGCAACAACTTGCTGCATAATTGTTATATATAAATGATTACTCCTCATATTTCCTTGAGTATGCAGATGTTCGCAGCATGTCTACATGGAATTTGATTAAACCCAGTCCTCTGAAAACCACAAGAAAACAGAAGTTGGCTCCCTTTCCTCAAAGTTTACTTGTGTCAATTTATTTTCCACAGTTTCAGATTTGGCATTTTTCTCAAACCTCTGACAGAACATGTACCGTAGCAATTCCCTTTGAACCTGTTTTATGGCATAAAACATGAAATTCACCAAGAGAGCCACTGACACAGGTAGTCTGCCCACTCAAAGGAAAAGAAAGTTTAACAAAAAGCTTTTTTTAGCAACATAATTACCTCGATGCTTTCAGAGCCACTAAAAAAAGCAAATGTCAAATGTCACACAAATGTCAGGAATGATCCATCATATCAAGAGTGAAACCAGTACTGTCAAAGCAACCTTGGAAGTTCATTACTGGGATTTGCTCTGTCGCAGCTGCCACAGACAAGCCACAAAGACTTTAGCTTGGCAGAGAAAGCGCTTAAATGAAGCTGTGCATATTTTCCATTGCTCTGTTTGGAAGCGGTGCCGCTTCAAGTTCACAGCACAGACCCCGCTGACCACACTGCACTGCAGTCTGTAAAGCGCTTCACACCGAGAGGTTGACCTCTGTCTCCTTGACCCTCTTCCTCTTAGACAACAGCCACATATGGTCCCTCTAGACCCACAAACGTCTCATTTCTGTTGTTCACCTCATGATCAACTGACGGCTGCTCTCGGGTATCGTGCAGCTCAGATGTCGGACTGCTTCTCTTGACGTCATGACTCCGAACTTTTCTTTCCACTGCTTTTCCACCTTTCCCTTTATTTCCTCACAGAAACTGAGGTGCTTACTTTCACCATCTTATGCAGCAAAATGCACGCCTTTGCAGAAGATTTCACTGACACGCAATCTCTCATTTCTCTTAAGACCACAACAAACAAATCATGCAAACTTGCATGATTCAGCAGCTAACATACATCTTCGCCACTGGGCCTTAAAACAGTCCAGCACTTTCTATCAGACATTCATAGATTTGTTATCCTTGCAGTTTTAGGGGCCAGATGGCCACATCTCAACTCTCACTGGCTTCCAAACTCGCCACAACAATAAAGTGACTCAGTCTCTTCCAGCATGGACCTGCATAGTCATCTCTTTTAAGGAATGAGTCGCTTCCTGTTGCCCTTTGTATTCCTGCTGTACTTGTGTTTGATCTCGCTCCCGTCTCTCAACAGCTCCCAAATGGCCAAACGGGAGATTCAAGATTGCCACGTATTTCGTCAATGAACCTGAAGCTGGGTTGAACCTACATTTGTTTCTATTTAAACATTTTCATATTTAATACTGAAAGAAGCAGAATGTTGTTACACTACTAGCATATATATAGAAACAAGAGATGATGGTTCAGTGTAGATTCAATGTGAGAAAGTCACCCAGTGAAAATAATGATCGAGATGTTTTTAAGATGACTCCTGGTCAGGGTGTTTGCTCCTAAATGGAAAACTCATGTTTAAACCCTTTTGCTGTGTGACAGTTGTTTCAGCCTGTTTATGTTTGTGTTGCATTAACTGTTGGAACAATGTTTTTATGTTGCCCTCTTGGCTGGGTTTCTCTTATAAATACTTTGGTTAAATAAAGGAAAATGAAACGAATTACACATGTAGCATATACTTTGGTTTTCGTGATTTCTGTATCATCAATAGATTCCTTTATACTGTCTCCTATGACCCCTAGTTAGCTGAATTTGTCCCTGAGTATAGTGCTTGAGTAAATGTACTTAATCACATACATATAATAACTCTTGTGTACAGAACGAACATTTGGCATACTGAACACTATGTTTCAATAAATTTGCATGATAATGACCACATTTTGATTTATTCGCTGGCTGTATATGTATACAGGTTGCCTTTCTCCCTTTCTACCTCCATTCTCTTGATGCCTCCGACTCCTCGTCCTCCGTAGTACGAGGCATCCACTGTGGGCCACCTCTTCTTGGGAAAACCATCCTCATCATCCTAAAGAGGAAGGAAACGGTACTCATGTTTAAAGCAAATAGATAAGACTAATATGAGTGCCATGTTGTCATTAAGAGGTGAGGACACTTACAGAGATGTCCTCTATTACTGGAGGAGGCGGCTCATGAATGACCTGCAAAAAAAAAAATAAAAATAAAATGTATTGTAAGCTTCAAAGAATGGCTGAGAGAGTCAGAGAATCCAAGATGGCTGACGTACCACAGTGCAGCAGAGGGGCCAGAACCACCACAGCAGAGCGATGGTGAGCAGGAGCATCAGGATGAGCAGAGCTATGGCCACAAAGGTCCCATCAGACTAGAGCGGAAAGTAGATATGAGGACATGAACGGCGTGAGTTGCAACCACTGATTTCTGTGGTCACAGTGAGCTGTGTTAGCTGGACAAAATGACAAGAACACCACGTGAAATTTCGTACAAGTAGACTCCCTCTGCAGAGGACATTATGGATCACTTTAAAATGTTACAACATCTCGTCAGCATCAAGGTCGCTAATGAAATGCATCAAACTGAGGCAGGAGGTCAAGCTGCTGAAGCTGCAGACGTGTGTGACAGCAGATAAACTGAAAGATACTGCTGATGCCTTTAGGAACTAAAGAGCCCATGGTGACAAAGTGTTTCTGTGATGCTGTGATTCTGGCCAGCAATCAAATAATGCAGTACATGATTTACTGTGCTAGTAGCGAGGAGGAAACATTCAGCATCCTTAAGTCAAAGTCTAGACTGAAGTCCAGAGTTTACTGTGTTCAGCTTGTTATTACCATCTTGTTCTGCATAGCACTTACACAGGTGACTGCAGTGATCGTTACAGAGCTCGATATAAAGCTCAGGCCATTGTTCATGCTGACATGGAGAGTGGCGGACCTGTTGAAAGTGAGTGAATGACAACGATTGTTATGAATGAAAAATATCAGCTTTTTCCAAAATCTTTCCAAAATTTTCTGTGCATTGTAAAAATTGTACAGATTGCTTCCACTATCATGAGAAGTGCAGTGTTGTGGGTCACGAAACTGTGATGCTGACATGAAGTTATTATTTTAGTTAGTGCCTAATTCAAGCCAGACGCCCTTGTCTGTGAACAGTTGGCAGTAATCACTTACGTCCCCTGTTTTTCCAGAACGGGAGCAGGGCACAAAAGGTAGACATCTCTCACCACCAAAGGTCTTTTCACTGTGGAAGCAGAATTAGCATGAAAATGTGTATCGTGGTATGCTGTAATGAGAGTATACCGTGTGTCCTAAGATAAATAACTATAGAAAATAGTGAAACTGATGCAAAGGGAAAACCTCACTTGACTTTTCTCTAGCAGTCCTGAAACTTCAGTAGATTCAAGCCTCAAAATATTCTTTTTGTTATTAAATTCCTGGACTTCCTCTCCTTATGGAAAATGAAGCAAATGAGGGAGGGCTGCGGTTTATTTACCCTGACAGAGTGAGTGTCTAGTGTGCGCAAAGACAGTGCTCGTCACTGATGAGATCCACATTCCCCTTTAGACATCTGAGAAGCACTGAGCGTTAAACCAGCTGATCCAAAGCAAGATGGTGCTGATGGTTTTTGGGGGAGGACGGGGATTTAAATCATTGCGAGCCACAAAGAGCTGCCTCCCCAACCCATCCCCATCTGCGTCGGCCAAAACAAACTTTGCACAATGATGGCTGCTGAAAAACTGCTGCTTTTCTATTCTGTCTATTAATAGTTGGATGAATTTTATGGGATGTTTGGATTCACACACCTACGATGTAGATCTCTACTTCATAATACAATTTGGATAAACTGGTGTAGTCCACCCACTATTAAAAATGTACGTATAAGATGCAGCACTGCAAGCTGCAAAACCAAATCAGTTAGCAGAAAAATGCTAACATGCTCCACGGGGCTGAGAGGAACTGCAGAGTCAGGTGATAATTTGATATGGGTTTATCACTATCAAACATAAACCCAGTGTGATGTCACCCATTGGTTTGTGGGCTACGATTTTGAAGCCTCAAGTTTGGCATTATGGTCATCGCCATCTTGGTATTATGGAACCAGTAGTAACCATATTACTACTCATTGCTAAGCCTCTACCTGACTGGATCTGAGAACCTGAAGACGCGCCCTGATAGTGACCTAAAGCATACCCTGCTTTATTGTCTATTTTACTCTAAATGGGACCATAATTAACAAAATAAACATTGTGCTGTATTGCAGAAGATTTGAAGCTGGTGCTTGAGAGTGTGAATACCACAGAACTAAAACCTGTGAATGAAAACGTTGGAGTATGTACTTACTCAAGGTAACTGTGTCATTGATGCGAAAGCTGCAGAGAACTTTCTGTACATCTCGGGCATGGAGGAAACCATTTCCTTTGACGACCACCTGGAAGGATTCTGAAGTGGGATTAAAGTGAGCATTTATGACATATCTCCTCAAAGCGGGTTATGTGATTTGTGCAATGTTTTTGAAGACGCTTGTGTGGAGTCATCAATATATCAGTGAATATGCTGTATATGATAAGCTTGTATGTACAAACTTGATTCCAAAAACATTAAAAATATTGTCTTTGTACTGTTTTCAGTTGAGTATATGTCGAAAAGGATGAGCTGATTCTGTTTCTGAGGGTTTCCTCTGTGGTTGTGTCTCTTTACCTCCTTCACAGATGCTGGATGGCTCTACAGCGAGGATCTCAATGCAGGATCTCTTCAGGATCTGAAGAGAAAAATAAAAATCTAAAAACATGTATGTAAATATGTAATCACAAACATGCATCTTTCGGGGTTATTACACTTTCATGCTTGCGTCTTTCGTACCGAATCAATGACCCCTTGCAGCGCCTCAAATCCATCATTCACAGGGAAGACGTGGTCCTTGCTGTCAGCTATCGTCGAAAGCTGTCAAGAAACGTGACTGGATGATTTTATACGTCTTATTGTTTAGTCAGCTGCTTTATTGGTTGACAGATTGATTTACCTGAGTTTCATTGAAGTCTTTCACTCCCACGCAGTATACAGTGGCGCCCAACTGGCGCGCTCTGCTGGCCTGATTTACAACAAGACATTAAGTAAACAAACAAACAAACAAACAAGAAATAAGCTGCAGGGAAAAGATGAACGCTCACTAAATCACAGTGGGGAGACTACGCTTTATGGGCCCGAACTTCAAACTTCAACTTTTTCCACATGTGGCCGTGCCTCCACCAGTGATGCTAATGTTCTGCCATTGACAGCTGCTGGAAAACATCTGCAGTGACATCACTAACAGGGGTGTGGCCACAAGCACAACAAGCCTGCAAACACTTCCTGCCATTTGTAATCCAGTGAGGATTTACCCTTTAAATTAGATTAAGTAAAACTCTGTTGTAAGCACTGACTCGTGCTTAAATATGATGTTTAAAATGTGCACCATTCATTTCAATGCAAAGCTGAGCTGGTTTTCACGTCACCTCTCTTTGTGCCAGGTCAAACTGATTCTCCCTCAGTTCCCCGTCCGTCAGGCCGATGATGACGCTGGCTGTGCGGTAACCTGAAAGTCAGAGCCAGATTGGACAAAATCAGACATTTAAATAATGTTACAAAATCCTTCTCATTTCCAGTGGAAGTCATTTTCTAAACGTATTTTTCAAAATAATAATCAGTGTGAGCCAGTTGAAAAACATATCTAAAAACACAATTGTCATGTGATGGAGAGGGCAGACGAGGTTTTTGTTATTTCTTTCCGATGAGTCTTCCATCTGTTTGAATTGACTTCTGATGACTGGATAACACTCAGCGAGCAGAAGGACTGATTAAGTGTTAAAAAGGAAAATGTTCTACGCACCATCTCCAGTGCCGTAGTATATTTGCTCGCTGGCCTGCGGGAGAAGTTTTGAGGCGTCAGTGGCTATAAACTTAAACGAGTCTCATTTTAACAAAAGTTAGATGCCAGGCTTGGGTGAGCAGGATTAGTTTCCCATTGACTTAGCAGATGGCTTACTCTTTGAAAACCTCTGTGCATGAAGGTGTCTCCGCCCGGCTGCACCATCCTCAGCTCCTCCAGACCAGCCCGAATCTGCTCTCTGATCAGTCACGTATTCCAGAGAATAAAAATGCATATTAATTGAAATACAGGATTAAACTATTAAATACCACATGTTAATGTTTGAGTGAGGTTGTGTCTGTTTGTACCTGTCCTCTGTCAGTGCCATCAGAGTCCTTCCTTCTGTTGAAAATACAATAAAGGACATCCGCAGCTGAGGACTGGAAAAAAAGAAAAACACACAACTGTCATGTCTCATAATCTATTATTTTGCTCTTTCTTTTTAGACCAGATGTCTGTGTGTGGACCTACCTGATAAACTTGTGAGCCAGGTGGTCGACAAAGTAATATATTTCATTCCAGTAGTGTTGCACACTGCCTGACCTGAGACCAAGAACGAAGGAAGAAAGGCCAATTAACGATCTTATTGATTCATGAAAATACAATTCCAGTTTCTATGTTTCTATGTCATGCAGCACTCCAGAACGGTTTATTTCATGACTCCTGTGGAGATGTTTGAAGATAAGCAAATACAGGTTAAGTTGTAACTATAGAAAACACTGCATACTTTGCATCTATTCTTTGCTGCAAACATTTAAAAGAACTGATTTAGTATTGCACTTCCGTGCAGTTAAAGGAGCTCTTGCAAGCCCTTTTACTGTAAGTACAAAATGACTGCATCATTGCAGTGCATTTACATTGCAGTTTAATACAGCACTGCATCTAATGATGATTTTCATCATTAATTCATCAGCTGAGTCTATAAAATGTCTGAAAACAGAGAAAATGCCTTTTAGCCCAAAGTGACATCTTCCAGTTGCTCATTTTGCCTTCAAAAACCGAAGTATTTACTCTCATATAAGGCACAGACAAGCAGGAACTTTTAACATCAGAGAGGCTGGAATTGGCTATTATGTATTTTTTGATTTAAATGATTAATTGATTATCAAAATTGTTGAGTAAAATACCTGCACCTGAACAAAAGTACTGCATTTAGCCACGAGTTACAAACAATGTAGAAGTCTTGTGATGTGTTCAGATGCCAAAATCTACTGATTTGTTGAACTGTGGCTGCTTTTTGCATACTTGTTGTGCTGTTGCATGATTTTACATGTGGTGTATATAGGTGGAGTATGAGCCCATTTTTGCATTCATCATGGTGAAACTTCACAGAGAGAGAGAGAGAGAGAGAGAGAGAGAGAGAGAGAGAGAGAGAGAGAGAGAGAGAGAGAGAGAGAGAGAGATTAGCCTTTGTGTTTCTTTTGGATTGCTGATGCTTAATATTTCTCTCCTCACATGTGGCTTCACAGCTCATTTTCAAATTCCAAGCAAAAGCTGAAGTGCCACGTCACTTTCTCGGATGAGCTCAGCTTCACTTCGTGTCCTGATTTTGAAAACAGGTGCAGACTCAACAAAAGAATCAGAGGAAGCTTTTAGATCAGAAGTCAGTAATTAAATAGAATTGAGAAGCAAAATATGCAAAAGCTCCGCAGCCTCTTCTCACGCTGCACTGCCTCTCCTCTTCTTCTCGCTGGCCTTATGTTTTCATTTATCCTGTGATGTGAGTCCCAGTGCACAGACAGCCAAAAACTCGGGATCGTTGGAACATCTGGCTCCAATGGAGAAAGGGTTCAGCTGACTGAAGTGAGAGAGCTGAAGCTGGGACATGATGTGGACTCCTGTCTGTGAAACGTGGCCACAGTTGGACAACAGGAATCCCTGCAGTGCACTTTATCACTGAAGAGAATGCATCAGCGATTCATCACTGTGTAAACACACTGTCAGCTCTTACTACTTTTAAGTTCCTCATACTCAATGTTGACTATGACTGGGCCTGCAAAACAACATCACATGACTTGACGTGACCTGTTCAGGGGCTTCATCTTAGCTTCATGACAGTTTAACGGACGGTGTAATTTAACCCGTATGACTGCGCTCACATTCAAGCCTCGACAAAGCTGCTCCTTTGTTTGTACCTCAAATGATGCAGTACTGTAAATAGAGCACAAGCACTTAAAATTAATCTGCAACTATTGTGAGAAGTAATAATAGTTTAAGCTTTTTTCAAGCAAAAGTGCCAGACTGTCAGCTTCTCCAATATGAGAATTCACTGCTTTTCTCTGTTTTATGTCATCGCAAACTGGATATCTTTGGGTTTTCAACTGTTGGTCAGGCAAAACAAGATATCTTAAGACCTCATCTGGGACCCTACGAGATGGACAATTTTCACAATTATCTGATATTTTACAGACCAAACCACTGTTAGATTAATTGAGAAATAATCAGCAGATTCGTCAGTAATGAAACTCTTGACATTGAATTGCAATGCTATTGACTGGTTTACTCCTCAGTTCAACAACTGGAAAATGGTGGAGCTCTGAAATGTTGTGGTGGATGCACGCCACACACCGAACCACAAGAAATCAACAGATCTGATGACTGAATGTTTCTGATTTAACCTTCAGCAAAGCTCTCTAACATGCTACCTTGAGCACAAAGGAAAGTTCAAATACACATGCGTTGTGTATCTGCATATAGACATGTGTGACCTGGGTTGACAAGTCTTTGTTCGTATCACTCACATGATTGTTTTTCTCTGTAGTGAGCCTGAAACCGGTGCTATTTTGATGTAGACCAATACTTACAATCAACAAGCTCAAAGTTGCTGCTTATAGTACAGTGGCACATATTTTTCATGCAAGTAGCAGCCCATTAATGCCTCTAGAGATCACCTTGACTGTTTGCACCTGTGTCTTCAAAACAACCTCAGATGAGTCATGCACCAAATATTAAAAGCCTTCTTCTGTAATGCAAAAGTAGGAGCACTCACTTATCCAAAACAAAGTACAGGTCAAATCCTCCGTAGCATGATGACCCTGCCTCCCTCCTGTCATGGATCTGTCCTGCACCACCAGCCACCAGGACCGCCACCAGCATGCCCAGTTCCACACTGAGCAGGACCTGCCTGCACCAGCACTGGGACATCACCCCAAGGTTAAGAGAAAGCACCAGATCAACCAAAGAAGAAGGTCAGTAGTTGGAGATTTTTGCCCACTTTCTCCTCTCACAGCACTCTGATGGAGTCAGCCATGCTGTGCAGAGCGATCTCCAAGGCTTTAAACGCTCCTCTCTGGATCAGAGTCCCATCTCCTCAGCAGCAGATGTGTGCTGGCAGAGGAGGAGTGAAGCTGGTGGGACTGAGTCTTCCTCTCCCTCTCTCTCCACACTTAACCATTTTAACACACAGCACCATGAGATCACATCAGCGAAATAATAAAAAAGCCTCAGTGGGTGAGTTACTGTGTTGTCTGAATGACGCTAAAGTTTTACAGACATTTGCTCTTGCAAATACTTTTTTTTCTTTCACTTTTCTTGCAGGTTTACTCAATTCTACAGCCTACACATCAGCGCCCCTCAGTGGTAAACACATGCACAATGCAATTCACTGTACCACTGAACTTTACCTCAGAGAAAACTGGAAAAATGACATATCTCTTTCTTAAAGAAACACTTGACACATGTTGGAGCGGCTGGTACTCTCTGATGTCAAATACTTTTCTTATACACACGGATGCTGAAATAAGGACTAATGAATTGAATTGTTCATTTCTGTGCAATTTCTACGTTGATTAAGAATCAGACAGGAAAAAAGAGAAGCTTAAGAATATATATTTCTCATTCAGCTTACATGTGAGGTAAATGAGGGAACGACAATAGCTGGATCAGACTTTCAGAAATCATTTAAGACTGTAAACTGCATGTACAGGAAAAGAGAGGTTTCAAGGACTACAGCAGAAGGAAATAGCCACCACTACAGCCTTAACCTTTTTAACATCTCTATTTGTGTACAGATTTAATAGATAAAACATAACTTCTTGATTTGTAAAATTCATGGGTGATGGTAGACGCATTTTGTGACAGCTGGAAGGAGCCAGACTCGCTGTTTCCCCCTGCTTCCAATGTCCATGCTAAGCTATGCTAATCAACCTCTGCCTCCAGCTTCATACTAATGTACAGATTTGACAGTGGTATAATTCTTTCATCATCCCCACGAAAGCCAGTTATTTCCCAAAATGTCGAACTGTTCCTTTAATTCTCCTGCTCTCAGGCCTCTCTCATATTCCCTCTCATCGCTCTGCCTGTGTGTATGTCATTCCTAACCTGTCCACCAGGTGTCCTCGGCCCTCTCCTGTTTTTACACACCTGTGGCTCATCACTAATCAACTCTCATTGGTTGACTGCCCTATCAGCTGCTCCTCATCTCCATTTAGTGTCTGTAAGGACGGTTTATGTGCTTCGTTTGTTTGTGCTGCGCTCATGATTTGAAGTTATGTTGAAGCGCCTACAGCCCAGATCTTGCTGTGAGCTTTCAATGCACATCACTTAGTTTGATGTTTGGGGAAATACGGTTATTTACTTTTTTGATGATGAGAAGATCTCTGCCACTCATATCTGTAATATGAAGCCACAGCCATGACACTGTTAGCTTAGCAACTGGAGGGGAAAAAACACCATGAGATGCATGCAGAGACTCCACAAGTCACTGCGCCTGCAAGAAATAGTCCACCACAAAACCACTAGCAAAACATGTCATTTTCAGGCTCAAATTATAACGTGTTACTTAGTGAGCGTTTGAGGTGCTGGTAGGCACATTTTGGCACTTTTCGGCAGAGCCAGGCCGGCAGTTTCTGATCAATGGCTGGCTCCAGCTCAACATGCATATTTGAGAGTGGTATCAGACTTTTGCAGACATAATTTGCAAATGTTTTGATCATCTCAAAGCTTCTCAGGGTTTCTGCAATAGAGACATCCTTTGACACCAAACCAACTAAAGTGGAGTGAAGGGAGGGGGGGGGGGGGAATAAAAAATTATGGAAGTAGTCCTGTCTATCTGTGCCAGCCCGAAAAGCAGTTCACAGAGGAGACTGGATGTTCTCATGTCATCAGTGCATAGCATCTGTGGAGAGGAGGAGGAAACAGGATTTATCTCCTGTGAAAGATGATGCTGAATGTGAGCAGGCAAAGTGAATGCAGCGTCTTGATGAAGAGCCTGGGGTCTCTCTAAACCATTTGCCTGAATTTTAAAACGCACTTCATAGTGAGCAATGAACTGTTTCATTGTGCAAAGTGATGCTGATAATAATCGTCCTCTATAGTCTCACTGAAGATGACAGCAGGAACATTAAATGAGCTTTTAATGCTGACCTGCGCATTTTGGAAACGTGTGTCAGCCCTCTGGCTGCAGGTGAAGCACCTCTCTGGCTTCAGACGCATGGATGTGTGTTCTGCTGTGAACTGTGTGAGCTCTGCTGTCGCTCCTGTATGTCAGCGGATCGCAGCAGCACAATGGAGACGTGAGAAAACAGCGCTGTCTTTCATAAAATCAGCACCGCCGCTGTCGAGGAACAACTTTTTTTTTTTTTTTCTTTTGTGCTCCTTTCTCTTCCTTCTGTACCCGACGCGCGTTAACTTTGCTCCTGCTGGATTTCTGACCAGGAGTCATGGAAGTCGCTCCTGTATTTCTGCTCCTGCTGTGCGTCTGTCTGCGCGTTTCTCTGGCGGCAGATTGGGAGTTTGAGGACACTGATTTTTCCTACCTCGATGATGCAATCGACTACAAGGATCCCTGTAAAGCCGGTACGGTGCGTTTTACCTGCTCTACGAATTTATGGATCCTTCGCATTTCCGGTTGGCCCATATATAATATCTTTTTATCAATACCCATAGGCCCTAATGACTACGAGTTAGGCTCATATGTTAAATGTAGATCTATATGTGAAGCCAGTTGGGAATTTAGGACTAAATGATGGCTCATGGCAGGCAAATATTTACATGCAAAACATGTAAAAATAAATAAATTAAAAAAAAATCCTCATATTTTCATCTTATTCTTAATCAATGCAACATTTAATTAAAGGTTACTTAATTGTTACTGGTACAAAACGTCATTTTAACCCACTAGAGCAGTTAAAAGAATAGGCAGATGTGGAAGAAGCTTAGTAATGATGCCACACTGTAAAAGCTCTACACACTAATAAAAAGTCCTGTATTCATTGGCTTACTTACATAACTAGTAAGCAATATGTCTTTATGTGTTTTATACAGCATTTATTTTTTTCTATGCAAAATCCTGATCCTCAAAGTAACTATTAACAAAAGCTCTGAAATAAATGCAGTGGTGTCCAAGTATTAAGTAGCATAAAATGGAAATACTCTACAAGTAGTTCATAACTGTATTTAAATACAAGTAAATGTATGTAGTGATATTCCACTGCTGGGTATAAGTTAAAGGGATCATCGGTATGTTTAAAGTAGGTCATTCACTTTGTTCCTTTCCACAGCTGAAAATAGCCAACCAGTCGTTTTAATGTAAAATGTAGATGAGCTGCTGTTTGACTGTTTCTTTCAGCGAAGCCCTGCAGAGCAGCACGATAACCTGCAGACACTCTGTTCACGTTTCCTTCACACAGCAGTTTATAAAAGATCAGATCAATGCAGAGCAGCTCCAGCTGAAACAGACCGAAGACATGCAGGGAGCAAAATCAATGCTTTCATAGTCAAAATCCCTTCACATGTTACTGTATTTGTAGGAGATGTTATACTTAGTTGCTCTTTTCTTGTGGGGAATCTCTTTAATCTCAGAGTACGTAATGAAGTAATGAAGCAAATACATTGTAGCCATGGTTAAGACAAATCACCTTTATTCAACAGCTCACAAGTAATGTTCAAGTTTTAGGCTGCGCTGGATGCATGAATACCACCCAATAAAAATACTATAGATTATACATGTAAAAGCCTTCCCTTTATAATCTGAAGTACAAACGTATTAGCAGCAAAATGTAAAAGTACTCACGATGCACGGCCACATTAATAATAGAGATGCAGATACACAGGATGCTGATGATGTTTTCATACAATATGAGTTGAATGACAATGTGAATGTGTATAGACCTTTTTTTTTTTTTTTCTGTTATCGAACATGCCAAACAATTACTTTGGTTACTAGGAGGCCCTCAGCTGGTTGGGGTCCCTTTTTCACTTGTGACTTCTGGAACTTCCAAAACACACCACTCTTGGCTCAGGCAGTTGCCTGGAGACTGGAGGTCATTGAGGCCGAGCCAGCGCAGTCCTCGGCTGGATGCCGGTGAAATCCCTCTGGCTTCAGGGCATGGGGTGCACACCGCAGGGGTGACAGTCATTTACAGTCACCCTTTGCATGAGTGAATTCACTTCAAAGGCTGACGCAGAGCCCGCTATGTCTTTTCATTTGGACTTTCAAAGGCTGTTACATCACACAGCTAAATGAGCTATTTAATGGGAAAGGCTGTAGTGAGCTGTTCTGCTGCACTAGGTGATTTAAACAGGAGGTATGGTCATAATAATGGAAACAAAATGTTAATCCCACAGAGACTGGAAACATGGACCAAATGTGTGTGTGTGATGTCACCTATGAGTTTCAGAGAGGATGTGGTTTAACATAGTGTCATCTTACTGGAGCCAGTAAATCTTAATTTGGGCATCAGGATGAAGCTGAGATGTGATTCAAGCAGAGACAAAGAAATAAACTTTGTATTTCAAGACAGGAGTTGAGGTTTTCCACTCAGTTTGTTAGAGCCACTGACCAAACTTTAGCCCAATTTTCTATGACAGACAATCATTCCTGCTTTAGGCATGTTTGATTTGTTAATTGCTGATGAGTGCCCCTCTTTTTCTCCAAAATTTGAGCTGGTAAGGTTGAATTATCTTAAAGGAGCCATATTTTTCCTCCATATTTAATCGCTACTCAAACTAAGTAACTTGCAAATCTTCCACACTTTTGCTGCTTTATCATCCAGTTTGTGAGCTTCACTCAGTGGTGGAACAAGTATTCAGACTGCAGAACGACCCCTTGCAGAAGAGTTTATATTTACATACCAACAACTTTCAGTGGGAACACATCGTAACAATAAAAACATATATTTGGACTCATTTAATGATTCTGAGCAATTTTAATCATAAACGACCACAATTAGTTACTGAAGGTTTTGCTTTACATGTGTGACTTTATTTTTTACTCTCAGTAATCAGTCTTTTTTAATGATACCAATGAAATGAGCGATGACTGTTTAAATCTGTTGCCATCGTTCTCTCTCCACACTCCAGACCTAAAGATCAGATTGTTCAGGAACTCCAACCCAAACATACAGTAATCCAGCCGTGCTC
The DNA here is from genome assembly GCF_039877785.1 of Chaetodon trifascialis. Classification (NCBI taxonomy): domain Eukaryota; kingdom Metazoa; phylum Chordata; class Actinopteri; order Chaetodontiformes; family Chaetodontidae; genus Chaetodon; species Chaetodon trifascialis. The sequence goes on from NC_092075.1 coordinate 11,153,504, forward strand.
CGTAGATAATCACTGTACAGATCCACTTCCTGTTGGTCACAAGCGATTCATTTTAGAAGACAATAAGTTTTCGCTCATAATAATTCGATACGTAGAGAAATACTTCATGTTTAGTCCATATAGTAAACCTACTGTAAAGATGTATTACTTCACTTTTTGAGGAATGTAGAGGTCAAGACACAGCTGCTGAACATTTAAGAGCATGTGCTGCAGCAAATACGCAAAAGAAAAAAGGAAAATTTGAGAGGAACACATCCCTTCTATGGGGAAACTATGAAGAGATCATCTACAGTATAGGTCATGTGTCATGTCGTGTGAAGCTCCTGTGACAATGGTTCTGTAAAAAAGGCTGATTTGTGCTGTAGGTTGCTGTTTGAGTAGCTATTTGGCAACAATGCAAAGTCCAGCACAGTGAGATCACGATCCTGTGAAGTATTCAGTCCACATCCTCATTCTTTAGAGGGACACAGGAGCTGGACAGTACTCCACTATGGGTCAGTTTGTGTGGTGAGGAGTGTATTCAGGAGGTGTGTTTGCTGATCAAACTCACACACGGAGTCCTGTTCAGGCCTCTTTTCAGGCCACTTACAGTATAATAAAGCATTCGGTTAGTTTGGGCTTCCATTTATTGTAGAAACATTGACTGAAATTCAAAGATAACAATTTAAATATCAGTTCAAACTTTTTCTGTTTGGAACCACTTAATTAACCCACTGCTCAAACAGCATAGCACTTTGTTTACTGAGGGCACCTGGTGATCTTTGATATCCATTTTGAATTTATTGTCTTATTTTTAGCATGATCACATCTTTATGAACAGTATGTATTGTTTGTCTGTGTTCATCTGTTTGACCCAGCTGCCTTTTTGGGAGATATTGCTCTTGATGAAGATGACCTCCGTATGTTCAGAGACGCCCACAGCAGTGATGGCCCACAGCACACCGTCCAGACCAACCACACAGACTCAGGTATCGAAGCAGGAATATGCTAACTAGTCTGTGAATCAATTTAGTTCAGATAAAGGAGTGAGAGTCAATGCAGATTTACAATGCACTTTACAGTTAACAGCTCCACTTCCAATGAGAGCGTCAGGAGTAAGAGAGCTGCAGACAGACGGCACCTTCATCGCCGGAGGAGAGCAGCCACTTCCAGACCTGAGCGAGTGTGGCCGGATGGGATCATCCCGTATGTGATCAGTGGGAATTTCAGTGGTGAGTTCTGAGTGAAAACAATAAGTCTCTCGTGTGTTCTTACAGGGGTGTTGCGTGCTTGAAGACAGCCAGCATGCACTCCTTGCCATGTACATTTCTGACATGCTGAAGTTGTCAAACTTTAATTCCTCTCAGGCAGCCAGCGAGCCATTTTCCGTCAGGCGATGCGTCACTGGGAGAAACACACTTGTGTAACATTCACCGAGAGGACGACTGAAGAGAGCTACATTGTTTTCACCTACCGACCTTGTGGGTGAGTGGATGCTCGTTTACCATTTTCAATTACCATTATTCATCAAAGTGAAGCAAAGAACCAGTGTTTGTTCTGCTGGTGCTTCAGGATGTGGACCTAAACAGTGTCGCCCCCTGCAGGTGTTGCTCCTACGTGGGGAGGAGAGGTGGCGGCCCTCAAGCCATCTCTATAGGAAAGAACTGTGATAAGTTTGGCATTGTGGTGCATGAACTCGGCCACGTGATTGGCTTCTGGCATGAACACACACGTCCGGATCGTGACGAGCACGTAAGCATCATCAGAGACAACATCCAACCAGGTACTGTTAGCTTCAGGTCTGCTGGCATGAATAAGTGTGAAAACATGTGTGTTCCAGATGTGCATTCAGTCCACTGACTGTCTGTATATGACTAGGACAGGAGTATAACTTCCTGAAGATGGAGCCAGGCGAGGTCGACTCACTTGGGGAGGTATACGACTTCGGCAGCATCATGCATTATGCAAGGAACACATTTTCCAGGTTGGCATGTGGTGATTCTTTATGTTCACATTTTCTTACCTAACACTAGTTTTGCCTTTAAGGGACTGCAACGATTTCAGCACTTTTATTTTTCTGGTGAAAGTTTCTTTCGCATACACATTTTGTCTTCAGCTGTTCCCTGGTTCACATTAACAGGCCATTAAACAGCTCCACTGGGACTGTTATTGGGTAAATGCCTTGCTTAAGAGCCTAATTGTTGAGCATTTGGTGATTCACTCTGTCCTCCCTGCCTGTATATTTGAATTGGCAACAATGAGTGCTCCAGCCTGCTTCTCTAACCAAACCATCATCACCACTATGTTGATTGTGACTTTATTCAGTGAACGAACTCCTTCACATTTCTGAAACTTTCATTTTGAAATGAACACATATTCCACTGAGATGAGCAAATCTCCCGAACTGCCGCTAATATCGTGGAGCATTATCAGCTGAGCTACTACTCTGACCTGCTGTTCGTCCCTTTGTTCAGCTCTGCTAAACAAGCTCCATAGGGAACCTCAGGGGATTTGATCCTTTATTGTCACAGAAATGGTTTCACACTAGTCTCCTTTTCATTTCTGTCTCGTGCATGTTGTTGCCCCGTTGCTTTTCTCTGTGCTTTGGTTTTTTACCTCCATCACTGCTTTGCTGGTCTGGGTCATGGAGGCAAGCCAAGCTAAATAAAGGCCTGGCAGTTCAGGCTTTGTTGAACAATTTGGGCTGGAGTGGCCTTTTTCTCTGGCATTCAGGAGCGGGCTCCACTGAGCCGGCTGGCACCGTCGAAAGGCCCCATTCAGAGCACTCTGTTTGCACATGCCTGTCATTCATGGGTGCATCACCATGGGAACTGTGCAAGAGCGAGCTCCAAACCCAGCGAGAGATTATCAGAATCAATAAAGTATCAAGGTGTTGAACAGGAGTCGGATTTTTTAAAAAAAGCAATCTAATCTGTCTCTCTGTGTGAACTTTTGAAAACCGCTTTGTCCTGCACATCAGCGTGGTGAGAAGATGTTTTCCTCATCAGGCTGCTATTGATTTTTGAATCACTAGATGCTTCAGTCTTCTCTGACGATGAACCGTTCATGTTTGTGATTTGTCGGAAACAGAGGCATCTTCTTAGACACGATCTTGCCCCGTTATGACGTCAATGGAGTCAGGCCACCTATCGGACAGAGGACCAGGCTTAGCAAAGGGGACATTGCACAAGCCCGCAAACTCTACAAGTGTGCACGTAAGATGTGCAGAGAACAGTACCAGCTCATGATCATATCCATGAAAAGAAATCACAGCTTGATTTTACACTTTCAGCATTTTCTAAAGCTAAACAAAATAAGAAAAGAGTTTAGAACCTCATCTGCTCTTTATTCTGGGATCTCTGGTCTGCTGTAGTGTAACGATGTGTCTGTCTTGGTGTGTTGTCAAAGGGTGTGGAGACAACCTGCAGGAAAGTGCTGGAAACTTCTCCTCTCCTGGTTTTCCGAACGGCTACTCAGCATATGCTCACTGTGTCTGGAGGATTTCTGTCACTCCTGGAGAGAAGGTGAGTCATGACGCATTCATTCAAAAGGGGCTCGACAATTAGTCACTGAGTGAATGAATGCCAGCATTTACTCATATCAATACAATGTCAATTCTGCAGTTGGTTATGAAAAACATATCAGCAGTGAATTACAAAAGGACATATCAGACACAGATGTGTTAAAAAGTGTAGAATTTTGTGTCCTCCGTCTGCGTCTTGTGTCTCTTAGATTGTTCTGAATTTCACCTCCATGGACCTCTTCAGGAGTCACTTGTGTTGGTACGACCACGTGGAGGTCCGAGACGGGTTCTGGAGGAAAGCCCCTCTGAAAGGTCGCAAACTCTTCACTCTCTACTTAGTATCATCCAGAAACCTGTCATCATCTTCATACAGTAATATACCTGTGTTATGGTGTCAGCACTGAGCACTGGGAGGATGTTACTGACAGACAGTGCCATTATTGTTTCATGTGCTTTGGCAGGCCGTTTTTGTGGAGACACACTTCCAGATCCAATCATCTCCACTGACAGTCAGCTGTGGATTGAATTCAGAAGCAGCAGCAGCTGGGTGGGAAAAGGCTTTTCAGCAGTCTATGAAGGTACTGAATCCTGAAATGTGTAGGACTTAGTGACATCTAGTGGTGAGGTTGCAGATTGCCCTCACCTCACCACCCCCCACAGTGTTTGTTTATTCAGGGCTACTGTACCTGCTCCCTCTGTAGATATGAAAAGCTCATTTTCAGGTAACTAAAACAGGTGATTATACACCAATGAAAACATAGGTATGAATATTCCATCTCTGCCCATAGATCCCCAAAAATCCTCAACAATTCACCTTTGCAGTAGGTTTTCCATTTCTTTTTGGTGTATAATGTAGACAACTGAAGGCAGAATCTCACTTCTCGCCTCCTGTGCAGCCACCTGCGGGGGAGAGGTGAAGCGGGACAGCGGCCAGATCCAGTCCCCCAATTATCCCGATGACTACCATTCCAACAAAGTGTGTGTGTGGAAAATCACAGTAGCAGAGGGTTTCAGTGTTGGCCTCTCTTTTCAGTCATTTGAGGTAAAACCACCTTATTTTTTATTGGTTACATTTTGGGAAAAACAAAAATATATCTGTGGGAAAACAGGCCAACAAAGGTGCTTCACGTAGCTGTCTCAAGCTGCAGCTGGCCAAAAGTTTAATGTGTTTAACCATATTTGCATTTTATTTCACTGTGAATGAAACATCACAGACCGCACTATCATCTGCTGGAAAGCCTCTTTGCAAACTTTACTGTCCTTTGCTTCGATTGCAGATTGAGAGACATGACAGCTGTGCCTACGACTACGTGGAGGTGAGGGAGGGGATCTCAGACAGCAGCCCACTGCTCGGCCGTTTCTGTGGATATGACAAACCAGACGACGTCAAGAGCAGCTCCAACCAGCTCTGGCTGAAGTTTGTGTCTGATGGATCGGTCAACAAAGCTGGGTTTGCAGCCAACTTTTTTAAAGGTCAGGAAATCCCTTCTGGTGCAAACTACCAGCAGTTGAAATATTGCAACTAATTCTGCCCATTTGTCATACGGCAGAGATGGATGAGTGCTCCAGACCTGACAACGGTCACTGCGAGCAGCGCTGCATGAACACGCTGGGCAGCTACAGATGTGCCTGTGATCCTGGATATGAGCTGGCAGCTGACAGACGCAGCTGTGAGAGTGAGTGTGCAGCACTAACACACTAACACAATACTGACATCCAACATTAGAGTGACACTACTTCAAAGTATGACTGCAGACTAGTGCAGCCAGTCAGTCTGGAGTTATCATAGCTTAAATACTGGAAAGAACTAGCCCGGCTCTTGTCTAAACAAAATAAAATCCACCAATCAGCACTTGTTTCCCAGTTTCCAGTCCATATTAGCTAAGCTAACTGCCTACTAGCTTTTGCTTCAATATTTAGCCTATAGACATTGCAGTGATATCAATCTTCTCATTTAACCCTCTATCAGAAGGCGAAAAAACGTATCCCCCCCACCAACATGTCAGAGTATGATGCCACATATCAACATATTCCACATCCACATAATCTATTCAATGTGAGTTGGACAGCTGGTTTCTCTTCTACCACAAGAGGGCAGCGCTCACCTGCTGCAGCTTCTTTTTGAGCCTCGATAGTCAGCAGGACAGCACTGATTTGATTAATCTGAACAGTAAAAATAGAAATTACATTTTCCTTTACTACAGTTGGTTGTATTTTTTGATTCTATTGGATTAAATGCATAATTTTATTCTCATTACTGATTTATTACAGCACCACATTTTCCCATGACATCAATTATACTTGGTTATCAGTTTATTTCTTAACATTTCTTTGTTATTAACAGCATTGTCAATTCAGAGGTCATCTTTGTCTGCAGTTAAATGAAGAAAGAATAAGATAAAAAAGCAGAAGGTCACACAAACGGGTTATGTAATTTATGTTATGCAAGTGTTTTTCTCTCACACTTGTACCACTAAAAATCAGTGCTCTCCCCCACCAGCAGCTGCCTGTGGTGGGTTCATCACCAAGCTGAATGGCTCCCTCACCACCCCCGGGTGGCCCAAAGAATACCCTCCCAACAAGAACTGTGTGTGGCAGCTGGTGGCGCCCATTCAGTATCGCATCACGCTAGTGTTTGACGTGTTCGAGACCGAAGGAAACGATGTAAGTTAATGACACCAAGGTTTCTCTGTCCATAGCTCACTCATCACCGCTCTTCTGCAGGTTTTATCAGACAGCTAAAATCATGACAGTTTCACAGGCCAATTCTTTGTCCTTTGTAGTGAGTAAAATTTTCTAGTGTTAACCATCAGGTGTGTAAGTATGATTACGTGGAGGTGCGCAGCGGCTTAAGTTCAGACTCAAAGCTTCATGGGAAGTTCTGTGGAGCGGAGAAACCCGAGGTCATCACCTCCCAACACAACAACATGAGGATTGAGTTCAAGTCTGACAACACCGTCTCCAAGAGGGGCTTCAAGGCTCACTTCTTCTCTGGTAAGTCACGAAGAGTGGAACATTTTAGAAGTATGGAGGAAGGAAATGTTTTGGCGGTATTACTTAATATCAAGATCTTGAACAGTGAGAAGGAAAACCATCACCCCAGTCAAAGAACAATGCAGGCAGCTGTCTTCAGTTAAGGCTGTGTATATTATTGTCTAATTTCCTTACTGGATTGCACCTAAAAAATGTTGATAGCCTGTCCAATCCACATAAAAAAAATCTCATTTGTGTCTTATTTTAACATTGAAAGTTAATGAGTGCTTTTAACTTGTATTTATTCACTGGTGACAGCATGGAACCACATCCACATTAATTGGACTATGTGGAAATGCATTGTGGATATATTTTACAAGCCTTCGTTTTGTTGTGTAGAAAGGAAGAACTGATAATTACTAATATTAGACTTGAGAGGTGATGCATTTGTTTGTGGGTCTCCACAGGGTTTCTTACAGAACACCTCTGTCCTAAAACGTCATCTCAATATGTTCTGCAAGTTTTCTGTAGACGTATTCACACGTCGTGCAAAGCAAATTTGAAGTGTTTTTCTTTTCTACAGATATAGACGAGTGCTCCAAAGAAAACGGAGGCTGCCAGCATGAGTGTGTGAACACCTTCGGGAGCTACAGCTGCCAGTGCCGCAGCGGCTTCATGCTGCATGATAACAAGCATGACTGCAAGGAAGGTACGGTGTGTGTGCTCCTGCTCACCACTTGATTTAAAGGGTCAGTTCACCCACATTACAAAGAGTCTGGATGAGATTTATTATTCTTCATTAAGTGTTTGATTGCTCACCTTTTGAGTTGATCGCTCAGACCTCACTTAATGAGAGTCCTCTCACACCTGCTGAGACCATTTGAGGCTGGATATAAAGCCATGAGGGGACAGAGGGCCTCACTCTGGATGGTTTTAATGGCACTTATAGACACTTTGTCCTGAATAAAACTGCTCACATGTGGAAAGGTTGCAGTACAGGATATTCGAACATGGAAACATTTAGTTTTGCTTTCATTTTCCTTTATTTTTGAAGGATGCCTATTCAAAGGAAAATAACAAAGAGGGCCCTTGTGTTGAAACAGAGGAAATGATGTGACCCCTCAGTGATGCAGCTTTCATTGTTTTGCTCTGACATGTTGCGCCGCTCTGCTTTTCAGCGGGCTGTGATCATGCTATAAACAGTGTGTCGGGCACAATAAGCAGCCCCAACTGGCCTGACAGATATCCCAGCAAGAAGGCCTGCACCTGGTCTCTGTCCATGACCCCGGGCCATCGAATCAAACTTGTATGTCAATGGATGTTGGAGTGTTTTTTGTTTGTTTTTTTTTCATGCAAACATGAAATAACAGTCAGAAACTTCCAAAGGTCGCTCATAACTTTTTAAAACGACTCTCAGGTTTTCAATGAGATCGACATGGAGGCTCATCTGGAGTGTGCTTACGACCACCTGGAGATCTTTGACGGACGAGACATGCGTGTCCCAACTCTCGGACGCTTCTGTGGCACCAAGAAGCCCTCCCCAGTCATCTCCAGTGGCAACAAAATGTTCCTGCGCTTTTTCTCAGACAACTCAGTGCAAAAACGAGGCTTTGAGGCTTCATACGGAGCAGGTGGGCAAAGCAACAATAAAGTAACTTCCTGCCCCCCCAAAAGCCTGTAAAATGAGCAAAATGGTACTTTGGGGAAAGGATAGAATACCAAAAATGTGACATTTCAACCCTGGGTTTGTAGTCTGCCGTGTTTAGAAAGCTGCATTCTTTCCTCACTTTTACGAGTTCCTCTTTTTGACCCCTCTAATTTTGTGGTTGTGAATTCCCAGAATGTGGAGGAAGCCTTAAAGCCGAGGTCAAGACAAAAGATCTTTACTCTCATGCCCAGTTTGGAGATAACAACTACCCAAGCGGCTCCGACTGTCTGTGGGTGGTCTCTGCTGAGAAGGGTTACGGAGTGGAGATCATCTTCCAAGTGTTCGAGATCGAGGAGGAGGCAGACTGCGGATACGATTACGTGGAGCTGTATGACGGCGCTGACATCAAGTCTCCAAGGCTGGGACGATATTGTGGATCTGGGGTAAGGCTAAAAATATCAGTCTTGTGAAGTAAACGCTCTTTAAACTAACTCAATCTTTGCCTCCTATGTCTTCTTTCTCTCAGACCCCAGAGGAGGTCTACTCAGCTGGAGACGCCATCGTTTTGAAGTTTCACTCGGACGACAGCATCAATAAAAAAGGCTTTCATGTACGCTACACAAGCACAAAGTTCCAGGACACGTTACATACAAGCAAGTGACTCTCCAAAACTACCCCAAAACCTAAATGGAGGCTTCACCCCTAACATTTGGTGGGACACACCCATTTCCAGACGAGGAGCGAATGCATGGATTGACACCACAAACACCGACCCGCATACTTTACATTCACATCTGTTAGAAAGGGTGAAGCCATGCAGAAATCTTTAATCTTCCTCATTATAGGGCTATATAGGATGAAAGACACGGACTAGTTTGCAGTAATTCTTTAGAGTAAATTTAGCCTGTAATGAGCTGATTACGTCATAGCACTGTGTTAAGATATAAACTGTATATATTGTGATATAGTTTGCCCTGTTTTTTGTATTTTAATCATAATATCAACTGTGTCACTTTTTACTGTCTTGAGGTTGAGCGTTCGATCACTTCTCATGAACGTGATGCTCTTTGTTGTATTACATCGCTGGACAATGGAGGATGAAAACAAGTGAATATGTTGACCAGCTCAATTGTTTTTATTTAATAGTTTTTCTGCCTTTAATCTTCTTTATGTTTTTGAGTTCCTTTGCAGTACATTAACACTCCCTCGCAGTATATTTTTAGTTCCTTTGTGACTTTTCCTCCCTTTGGTGTTTTTGTGTGTTATATTCTCTTGTAACACAAACAGGATAATAGATGAAATATAGCATCACATTCTTTGATCCATCCAATATTACATCTCAGACTACGTGGTGATCAGTGAGCATTACGCTTTACTGAACAACTTAACACCAGCTGAAAATCTTGATTTTACTTCTTAACTCACTCCAGTGACACAGGTGGACTCTGGAGCCTGTCAGTACACTTTGACATCACTGGTGGGCGTGATTACAGGTGATCAGAGGAGCAACTTGAAACTTTAAAGCAGGGAGGACAATAAAATGTTGATTTTCAGCCTGGTGTTAAAGGCTTAGATGCCTGGGCTCAAAGAAAGAACAAAGGGAGGAAAGCATCATTAATAACCTCTTGTTAAAGTGCAGTGATTGCACCTGAAGGAGGCGCTTGTGTTGTTCCCCCTGTCTCAGGAGTGATTGTGTGACTTGAAACAATGACAAATCTTACAGCATGTAATCAAGTGACACAAATGTCCTGTTTATTTTTCTGTTGAAATAAGCACACTTTGGAAAAAAGGTTCAAGAAATGCTTTTATTAAAATGTTACCCATATAATTCTGTGTGATATTGGGCGCCACTTGCATCAGCCCTCAGATCAGCGAGGGTGAACAGTTGGTAGAGTCAAGGCATCGAGTACAACAAGCATAAAGTGAAATGAGAACCATTTGTTCACATGAAAGAGACTATTCAACCCACATTGCTTTTATGTTCTGTATGACTGATAAGCCTTCTGCTACCAGCTCCAATCAAAGAGTTTAACATCTCCCAAGATCCTTGACTGCAGCAAAAACATGATCAGTCTGATATCACACCATGTAATCAACTAAAACACAATGGAAAACATGTAAAAAAAAAATTTTTTAAAAATCACTGAATAGAGAGATAAAGATATATTAATGGATGTATTAAGTGTATCATGCACAAGAAAGATTAATGAATTATTTTAAAAAAACATAAAACATAATGGCATACTGCATTCATCTCACGACAGGCAGGTAACCAGACAGTTTCACCTTCTTCACTGAAGCACAGCTTCTCTGAAATGAAATGTGTGGCAGTAGATCCAGTCTACAAACTGAACAATGTGTTAAACAAAGCATTGCTTAACGATTCCCTGTGGAGTTTTTGTGGGTGGATTTCCACTGTGTTTCGGGATGAATGTGCAGTCCCACCAATGGCGTTGCACTGTTCCACTGATCAACAGGTGGCGGTAACATGCCAAGACATGCTGGGAGAAATAAGGCTGCAAGCTGCTCCCAGCGAAACATGACTTCTGTTTGTTTACACGACAGCTCCCCAGGGCCTCTTTAAAATACACAAGATTTTATTTCTAGGATGGGTAAGGAATTACCTGCCCTCACCATCCTAAGAAAACAAATTGTCTGATTAGATACATAGTTATAATATCCAATGTACATTTCACCATTACAAATTCACTCTTGTATTCAATTCTGTACAATAGGAAGTTTTTTTTTCATGTTTCTTTTCTCCTCCCCTTTCAGTTGTCTTTTTGTCAGTTTTTAAATCTTTGGTAAGAAAACTTTGAGAGGCTCATTTTCATGCACTTTATCCAGGAAGCCCAAGTTGAAGTAAGGGTACAGCGTCTCCCTGAAGGTTTCCCTGAAGGTGTACAGGTGTGTCATGCTCTCTGCATTGTAAAAGGACACCAGGCCCCTCTTGTAGTCCAGGTATACTCCAATCCTGGCCAGTGGCTCCTCCAGCGACAGCACCTTTGGGGGTGAAGTGCCAGCCATGTACTGTATCCCATAAGAGAGGGACAGAGTCCAGAAGCCGTTGGCTGGGAGGGCTTTGATGACTCCCTTTCTGGGCACGGATTCTCGTGCCACCCCCACAGTCCAGACTGTGCTGCTATAGACTTCAATCTCCCAGTAGTGGCGTCCGTGGGTGAAGCCCTGGCTTCCGAGCAGTGACAGGGCAGCGTTGAACCTGTAGGGATTGTCCTGCACGGTGTGGTTAAAGGTCTGGTAGCGAACACAGGTGAGGGAGGAGGTCAGGCTGAGCCAAGGGTTGGCCGTGCTGGAGTTAAATGTGATGGCTGCTGGAACTTTAAACGAGAAAAATGAAATGACAAAAGACTTAAGAGATTATTTGATGAGCAGTGTTGGTTTCTGAATAATTCAGTGCTTGTTTGCATTTGCTAAGGAGAAGCAGGACTTAAAGTACCTGGATAAATGCTTCCTTTCATGGATTTCCACACCCTGTACTGCAGGGGCCCTGCAAACCGACCCTCGCACAGACTGGGCGGTGTAAATGCAGGTTTCTCAAATTTCAGCGAAGGCCTGCCAACAGAAGCAAAAAGTCAGCACAGTAAAAAGAGAGCATATGAACAAAACCTAAGCAGGGTCAAATGGTAAAAGCTTTTCCCACACTCACCTCTGGAGGAGGACTTTGATGCTCTGAAACGAGACACATGAATAAACACAGGAAAGGAGAGACAGAGACTGGTGATTAGTTTTGTTGTATCTCAAAGAAGAGAAAGCTTTTTCCACATTACATCAATGTCTGAGCTCACGCTATCCCACCCTGTGGGATCTCCCTGTGGCTGGGGGAAAGTCCCGCAGCCGTGGCCTGAGTGTGGCCCCGTGCCTGCACTAAACTCCTTATCCTCCAGATCAGCGGGTGAGATCACTGGCCTACATCCTGTCTACACTCACCCCTCCAATCTTTTGTTATTACAAAACGTAGCAACAGTGTTAACATATTTCCCAGTATGTCAAAGTTTACTCTTACATGCAAACTGACGTGTTCAACATGTTCATGGCCTTTAAGAATGGTGCACAAACTTGGACACACCGGGCTCAGTGAAATCTTGAATGTTGATTTTGCAGCTTGTTTAACATTTTGGCACAGGAACTGTCTAAAAATGTGCACACTGAGAGATGTCATTCAGCTTTTTATACCTTAATAGGTCTCATCTCATCTCTCTGTCCTGTTTTCTCTAGCCAGAGCCGATCTGTCCTCATCTTTTTGACTGCTGCAAATAAGCAACCTTCTTTAATGCTCTGAAGCCTTTTCTGCACACAGTCCCATGACAGACAGATGTAGAAAACGTTCAGCCCAAGTTTTACCTCTTTGCTTCTTGTTTAAATGTGATATAAATAGTCTTGGAAACAAATAAGTTTGAAATCAAGAGCTCAGCACTTTTCGCCTTAATCATCCCCACAGCTGACTCATCATGCTCTTAATAACTTCCAGATGGCCTGCATTCATCGTGTATGAAGTTCATGTGAGCTGAACTCACCCGGAGCAGAGTGAAGGGGTCCTGCTCCTTCAGCTTTTCCTCTATCTCGTGGACGGCTCTCTGCAGACGAGAGATCTCCACGCAGAGCAGGGCCTTGTGCTCATCCAATCGGATCAGCTCCCTACGCTCCTCCGTCTTCAGTTTCACCTGCAGCAGCTTCTCCTCCTGGTACAGAAACTGGTGCAGGTCGCTGAACTGGGCCTCAATGCGCTGCTTCAGGTCAGCGGTGTGCTCCTAAATAGGTTGGGGGTCATTGTCACTAGGAGCTCACCTCAAGAATTACAGTGGTTGCACGACTACAAAGATGGAAGCATAAAATCCATGCAATGTTTTACTCTTTTGTACTGTAGAGCCAAATTTTAATAGGCAGAACACTCCTTCAGTCCAATTTGTGGTGTGGTGAAATTGGAGACATTATCACACTGGTTTTGCAGACATATTTTCATCTCTTTCTGCTAAAATCGGATTCTAAGACACTGAATGGGTGAAAATGGACATTTATGGTGGTGCAGGAAATGCAGCAGTGATTGCAGTGTGTGCTTTCTGATATGTATCCTGAAGCATTCCCTCTCACCTTGAGCTTTTTAACCTCGTCCTCAGCTTCCCTGTCACACTGCAGCGCCGTGTTGAGCTCGGCTTTCAGAGAATCCATGGAGCTGTTCAGAGATGCCTGATGGGACAGAGACAGCATCACTGCACACTGACCTGCCTCTCACTTCCAACACAAAGTCACATCTGCTGTTTTTGGCTGTTTGGCAGCAAAAATAATAGACAGATAGAGATTGAAATCTTGTTATGCATGAAAAATAGACATTGTAAATCAACACTGATGTTTCCCTTAAATCATCTGCATACATGTATGAAACCAAGGAGGCACAGCAGTGATTAACATGGGACAAACTATGATAAAAGGACCACAGTAAGTACTAGAAAAGGAGCATTTGCACCCACAAAATGGGTTAAAGGTGATGAAGTTTAGAGAAGAAAATCAATTGTCACTGACAATTTAGAAAGAAAGCAATACAATTATGTTGCCAACATTACAGGCAGAGGACAATATAGGATAAAATGCATTCCACCTGAGCTGCATCCTAATGAGTACAGTTGTTTTTAAATAGACAGACATCATTAAAACCCAATAATAGATCATTTGTAAGATCTTAACAATCTCCCGAACCTTCTTCTATATGCAGTTAATTAGACCGTAACTCACCCTGTACTTCTGTTCAGCCTCCTGGACACACACCATGGTATGATTTCTGTGCTCCTGGGAGAGACCACACACCAGACACACCAGCTCTTGGTCCTCCTCGCAGTAAAGCTTCAGCTCCTCTCTGTGTCTGCTGCAGCGTGGGACCGGAGCAGGAACCCTCTCTGTCACCCCAACATCTGGCAGGCAGGGGCCGCTCCCACTCTCCTCCAGACCCTGACAGTAGCTCTCCACTATGTTGGCGACGATGCGGTTGGGCCTGTAGCTTTGTCCAGGATACACCTTCCTGCACTGAGGGCAGGAACCGGTGCCTCCTTGCCCAGGACCCCGGGGACCAGTCCAGTAGCCCTCAATGCACCCCTGACAGAAGGTGTGATCACAGGGCAAGGACACCGGCTGCTTGAAAAGATCCAGGCAGATGGAGCAGGTAAGATCTCTGCTGATTCTGTGCGTGTGTGCTGAGCTTTTGGTGACTTTTCCAGCTATGGGAGGCTGTCGCAGCTTTTCCATCGCTGTTTGCACAGCAAAGTCTCCTTCCTTTGGTTTCCAACTTTTCTTGTCTGGCTTTATCCCCTGGTTTAGTTTTTCCAAGTTCTGCAGATAAACTGACTGGATTTTCTTCACTTCTTTCTGATTCTTGCTCATTCCTTTGCCTTGATTGTTTTCCTTTGTTCTGACTGTACAGCTGGACCTCTACGTCCTTCCTCTCCTGCTGAGTGTGGCCGCTCTCTTTGGCCTCCAGTCTTCCTGTTGATTGTGGGGAAATGAAAGGGGTGGTGCAGAAGCAGCCACAGCCTCTCACATCTTCAGCAGATAGTGAGGGGATCTCAGCGGGCCCCCCTTTTCCCTCCAGACTAACGTCACATCTTAGTCAGGAAACCGAGGCGGACCGTGGATATTCTATCCTTAGTATGTTTGTTTAGTAAAGTCTGGCCGGTAACTGAAAGAAATCCCGGTTTGCAGCTCTTAATCTGCTGCAGAGTAACTACAGAAAAATCTAAATCCGTTTTATGTGACTTTGAGTCCGTGTGTGTGCCCACGCATGAGTGTGTTTGACAAGAAGTCTGTGAGCACTAACAGATTTCCTGTTTTTTTTTTTTTTTTTTAAGGCAACGCTCTCTGCCCAGTAAGTAATCATTGTCGCTGAAGGGTAAACATGATCATTAAGAGATTTACACAAAGAAAGAAAACGTCCTGCAGGAAGAAAGCTCCACAGCGGACACATACAAATGCTGCAGGCATCCTGTGGCTTTTCTTTTCCCATCTAGTTATTAGAACAGAAACATACAGCTTGCTCCCTGGAGGCAGGAACATCTGTTTGGTAAACTAGAGCTTCTGTCATCACAATAGTCGAGAGTTTTTTATGTGGCTTTCTGCAGAGAAAAAGAGCCCTGACAAATCACCATAATATAATGGCTGTAGACTCTGATATAAATATTACAGGGTTTTACATCAGGCTAATCACACTGTATCGCAGTAAACTCAACACAGACACCCTGTGATTATGCGCTGGAACGTAATCACAGGTCAGGAGAGTAAAACTAGGATCATCTTAATCTAAAAATTAATGTGTGAGAGAGAGTGATATACGGAGAGAGCACATTCAACTTCCTGCGTGGTGTGTGGAGTCTATTCAGACGGTTTGAGTTCCTTGTTGAGAACTTGTATCCATGAAAAGCCTGAAACAGCCAGCAGGTCAGCAGCTGTCTGTCGTATGTTACAGACAATAGTGACATCTGGTGTCCAAACTGAAAATAAAACACAGAAAGGAGGAATTATAATACAGTGTAATACAGAGTGAGAATCTTAAAATATTTGGTATTTATATATTTATTCATCCAAAGCAAAACACAGAATTGTTGCCTCAAAAATTAAACCAGTCATACAGACAAACCTGAGGAAAGGCAAGGCAGGAATGGCTCCAGTAGTAGCTCACCTCTGCTCTCCCTGTGGTTTAGAATGGACAGCCAGGACTGCAGATGTGCTGCAGCTGTGCCTCACGAGCCCCATGAATAGGAGTGAACTCTGAACTCAGCCGCTGTCTGTGGTGCTGACCAGGTGCTGGAGCTGTCTGTGGTGCTGAGCATGTCTGAACAGGTACAGTATGGAGCCCTGTGGAGCAGCACGTGTTCCACAGCCACAAAACATTTTATATACTGATGTTTTGTTGTTTCCAAATAGACATTAAGTTTTCACTGGTTAGTGACAGTATGTGATCAGTCCTCAGGTCAGTGATTCTGCACCCTCTTCATTGTGTTACATGCATGCAAATGTGTACATACTTAGAACATGTGAAACGATTAAATATTACATGAGATGAGCAATCAAGTAGTGCTCAGTATGATTTCACCCAATCCAATCAGCCGACAATAAATGAGGTCTGATGTGGTGTGTGTGTTGCATTAATAATATAGGCAAGAAGAAAGGCATTATGATATGAAGCTGTTATCTGCGGTATTCCACACTGACCGAGGTTTTAGTGGAAATTAAGTTAAGTGGTGGCACACAGAGTAATTAACTTGTAACCTTCAGCAGGCCGCAATAAAAACGTCCATCACAGCATCTTCAGAGCTGCACATACATAATTAACACATAGGGCGGATTAGGATTGTTGAGTTAATTAAACTGTTGAAATTCTTTGCCATTATGATTCCTGTAAGCCTCATGGGTCAGGAAAAAAAACTGAGTGGAGTACAGAAAAGGGTATATGAAATGGCTATATTCCACCACATCTTCAATAATACTGCATCCAGTGTGAAAAGCTGAACTGTGGAAGCTGTAAAAGTCAAGAATCTAGATACTAAATGAATTTCAAGACGTTTTTCCTGGTGTGCTAAACCCCTAAAACCCATACTGCAAAAACACAAGTTTCTGCTTTTCACTCAAATTGCTTGAAACAAACAGCAGTACAGAGAGGTAGAGCAAGTACTACTAATACTTAATATGTGAGTATTGTTCTGTCATGAGTATGTGGTGTTATTCAGGAAATAAAACACGTAAAGCTCCACTGAGAGGAGACGGTATTTTTAGCTGCATGTTAGCGGATGTTCTGTCGGTCCACCACTTTGGTCCAGACTGAAATATCTCAACCACTATTTGATAGATTATCAGGAAATGTAGTCCAGACAGTCATCGTACAGAGAGGGTGAATCCTGGCTCTGTTAATTCCTGGACATTTCCTCTAGCGCCACCATGAGGTTGACATTAATGGCTTGAAGTGAAATGTCTCAGCAGCAAATAGGAAGAATGTCCTATTTACTATGAGGCTGTCTCATCTTCCCCATAACGTGCACGTCTTGCCTCTGTAACTTAAAAACAGGTTTTAATTGTACATGTCAAAGTTACGTTCATGTCTCTCATCATGCATAAGGATGAGAAGCAGTGGATATTTGTGGCACAGCTGGACACAAAGTGTGAATATGTGCTCAAATGTGCGGCCATGCATGTGAGTGTTTTACAAATTCTGAAAGAAATGCAACATTTATGAGGGAAGAGAGAAAATAAAAGAATCTCCCCTGCAGGCACAAACACACGCACGCACACACACACACACACACACACACACACACACACACACACACACACACACACACACACACAAACACAAAAGGCACATCTGCACTGCACACACACCCTCAATTAAACCCTGAGCCGATGTGTAAGGCACTGGGGAAAGTGAGGCTCTCTGGAACTTGTGAGGCTAAAAATAACCTCAGTGTCTGCAGGAGTGAGACAGACCTGTAGGAAGATAAGAGACACAAGGGCAGACAGAGCAAAAATATTGAATTTCTCCAATTTTGAGGAGGGTGGTGACAGTAGCAAAGATATTATTGTCAATATGTTCTCTCACAACGAAGCACTATCTTAACCAAATTATAAATCTAATGACAAATTTAATGTATATTTCAGATATAGATGCTTCACTTTTTCAGCCTTGCTCGCATCATCGCTGAAATCACTTTGATGATCCCTGTAACTCCTTCTTCAGTGCTGGTTTCTTGTCCAGACTTTGAAAGGTCCAAATTTCCTTCCTCCCATGCATTACTTAACCCACCTCTCTCTTTCTCTTCCTCACTGTTGGCCTTCATCTCTGTGTTTCTGTCTGATTCCCCCCGACAATAAAAAGCCCCCCTCCTCCACATGACTTTCATAGAATTTGAGAAGAGGCACTTAAACTGATGCAGAGGCAATGTCAGAGCATATTTTGGGCACAGGAGGCAGCTTCCTGCTCTCGTATTCATTTACCTCTCAAGTTAATGTGAAACCGTGCATAGAAACAGGCGCACAGTACAAAGTGTGCACTGTGCGAACTGGGCTATAATGTCAAACTTCAATGTCAAATGTTTTAACTGAGTGGTTTCAGCAGATTATAAAACAACATGCAGCCTGTTTATTCAATGTTTTGTCATCTTCTGAGGTTTGAGAGCATTTGGAAAGAAAAAAATCAAACCATAAACCTCCTGAATTCACAATTCAACAACTTCAATTGTACTAAAAGATCTCTCTGAGTAACAAATCATGACCGTTTTTCCTCTCAATAACAAACCAAAAAACGCAGTTTTGCATGTTGATAAATTGCCATCGTGATCCTGCAAATTGTGCACGACTTTTTCAGGTAGAAGAAAGTGACGCATCACAGTTTGTCCCCCAAAAAACAAACTGTGGCTGAATGAAAATGAGAAATTGATAAAGGCAGCCTACAAGATTGTCCTGTCTGTTGATGGGAAAGACTGTAAATCCAATAATATAATATTCCTCCTGTTATTATTATTATTATTATTATTATTATTGTTATTATTATGTCCGAGCAGGATCATACAGAGAGCCAAGCACGCAGAGCTATAAAAGAAAGAGAATGTATTTGGTCAGTATGTGTCACAGGAATCCTTTTTAATTTCCTCAGAGAGTCAGACTGTTAGTGCCTGTCTGACTTTGGACCCATACACCATTACTGCAGGTTATAATATGTCTGGCACTGCTAATAATATTTGTCACGATGTAAGCGCCTCATCCACACCTTGCTCTATATATTGTCCGCCTCCTCTTCACTTGTTGGGACCAGCGTTAGCAGACCTGATGCTCTTGCTGTATCTATTGAGGATCTTGACTCTCCTGCAGACTGCCTGATCTCTTGCCTCTTCAGGGTCATTTGTTAAGCGGTAGCTGCGATGATTATAGTTTTATAGTGTTTCTGCTCAGCTCAGTGTGTGAGCTCAGGACTCTGAGCAGCTGTGCTCCTCCTTCAAATAGCTGTTTTCTCTCTTGTCTCCCTGCATGCTGCTGCAGATCACTAGAGGGTCGCTTCA
Organism: Chaetodon trifascialis; assembly: GCF_039877785.1. Taxonomy (NCBI): domain Eukaryota; kingdom Metazoa; phylum Chordata; class Actinopteri; order Chaetodontiformes; family Chaetodontidae; genus Chaetodon; species Chaetodon trifascialis. Next base: position 11,172,678 of record NC_092075.1, read on the forward strand.
GGAGCACAAGCGCAGGAGGATTGCAGCGATTTTTCTGCAAAACAGCAGCTCAAATCCAGGCGCAATGCAGGTACAATAAACATTTATTACTACAGGCTTTGATTTACTTATTGCTTGAACAGACTAACATGCAGGATTCATTGAAATTCCTGTATGTGTCTGTAGTGCACCTGTGGTACTGTGTAGCAAACTTACTATGACCTTAATACTTTGGAATTTATCAACAGTACAAAGTATTAAAACTTAACTGAACATTACAGGGAAAAAGCATTTTAGTGAGGCATGCATTGTGATCTCCAGTGGTGGAAGAAGCACTCAAATACTTTGCATGTAAGTAGTAAGTGGAGAAGTATCACAGTAAAAATTACTTAAAATATAAAAGATAAAAAAATAATAAGTATGCCCGTTTGAAAGTAATATATGTGCATCATATTATTGGGATGTTATAATTATTAATGCACTAACGTGCAAGCAGAATTTTAATGTTGTAGCTGGTTGGTGTGGAGCTAACTTTAACAACTTTATATGCTGTAAATTTGATCTATAAAAATGCATTATATTTTACTTATTGACCATATGCAGTGACGTGAAAGTACTAAGTAATATAAATACATAATGTACACCTGTTTCAGATGAGACTTCAGACCAGAAAACCTAAATCATATTGAATACAGAAATAAAGCATGACAGGTGGTAAAAAGTCATGTTCAGCTGTGCAGGCAGCAGGATCTGAAGCCTGGACACAAGCTTTGAAAAGATCCGAAGCGGGCAAACAGTAGGTTTGTCATTTCACTGAAACATCCATCACCACTGGAGGAAAGACACGATCTTGGCAGAAAGCAGGCTGTCTCTTTGTTTTAGCTTGTGTGTGTGTGCATGCGTGCATGTGTGTGTGCGCGTGCGTGCACAGTAACATATGTGATGATCGGTGGAGGATGGTCGCCCACAGTGTTCACGATGGCTCAGATGATCACAGGCAGCATCTCGCTCCTCGGCACACATGGCTTCAGGTCTTTTAATAATGCAGCGCTCTGGATGCAGAGACCACAGTCTACCCTCCCCTCAGATCTTTTAGTTTCTCCAGTTTCTCAGCATGGAGTCAGGGAAATTCTAAATGGGTCACAGGTGATTTAGTATGACTGATATTTTATCATTTGGTTATTATATTATATGTTACCCCTAACCATAAGACACTCCAGAACCGCGAGGACTACTTTTTAGCTTTTTCCTATGGTTGTGTATCTGGCATGGGTGCATGCAGTGTGAGTGCATGCATGTGTGAGTACAGTAATTGTCTGTTTGCTTTTGTGGCTTTTGGATGATCCATCCAGCATCAGTCTTAGTGTTTTACTTGTCGTCATCATTCACCTGAAAATGCCAGCCAGCTCTGATATTTTATTGATGCAGTTTTAAGGAGTGTGAATTATTGAGCGACATCCTCAATGCTCTGTATGCTTTGGCATCCCTTCATATTCATATAGGGGACCACGGGGACAGAGGAGTTCCCCAGATAGTGGCTCTGTCTATTTTTTCTACAAACTCTTTACATTACATACGCAACAACCTCTTAAAGATAGTTGTTTTATTTATAAGGCCCATTATCGCAAGCAAGGAGAAGACTTGCTGAGACAAAGGAGACAAGAGCATTAAGAAAACCGCCTCTAAAGGTCCAAACAACAAAAGGAAGGAATGAGCCAAATCTAAAGTGGAAGAAAAAAGAAAGTGCTGGGTAAAACAGGGTATTATACAGTAACACTGAAAGTCAACACATACTGTACGAGACACAGTCCAACAAAGACGGTCCCTGAAAAAACAAAATATTCACAACAGAAAGAGAACCAATCACACAAAACCCAAAGGCATCGCAGCTATCATCCTAAATCTGTTGTACTGTTTAAATTCAGCAGCTCAGATATGAACAGCTTAATTATTGCTGAAATATTAAACTGAATATAGAAACAGAGATTGTGCATCCAGTGTGAGGTAAGAGGATGTTACATGATGGTGCAAATAATTGGAAACAAGAGAGCTCACATGTCCCTATTCTCATAAGTGCTCATGTTAGAAGAATATTAGATTTTTGTACTCTCTTCTTCCAGAAACGAAACACATTTAAAAGTTCCTTCATATTTATGTATAATGCCTAAAAATACCACTTTTTTTTACAGAACTATGGAAACTGATCCCTTGTGAACTGCAACATTGAAATATGCTTGACACAAATGTAGGTGCAAAGAGTCTGAGTATGATAAACACAAATAAATCTTTCTAATCAACACTCGGTAATATCAAATGAGCAGTGTTTGAGCATTGAAGTATTGATTACTGAGGTATCGATCTGTTCATCCATACTCACCAGTTGGCTGGATATCTGACCTGCTGCTGGTCCATCTGTCACAAGAGCCTCGCTGTGTTTAACTATATATAGCGATGAAAGCAGATCTAGCTTGCCAGTGCCAAAGCTGCTGTCATGTCATACCACCATTATTGATTAAAACCTTTCTGAATATATAACTTGTCCTTCCCAAAAGGCAGTTATGGGGAGCTGTGCAGGTGGAAAATGTGCTTAAATTGGGCTCAGTGTGAGATGCTGCTGTAGCAGACATGTAATATGTCAGATGTTAAAGGCAGGGTGAGTCATTCTGGAGAAAGATTGCTGATGATGAATTTGAAATGCAGTGAATGCTAACTGTCTGGTCTGTTAGTGAGAAAAAATACAGTTTTTGTACACAGGCCTGGTTCAGTTAATGGGAAACAAAGAAAGAGGGTTGGACCGAACCACACAACACTATTGCAGCTGATCAGCAAGAGGTGGCGTTTGTGCACTGGACGAGAAGTGTAGGGGAGATGGAAGCACTAAATCTGGCATATTGACGTGTAATAACATTGAAACAAAGGAGAGATGAAGATTTTAGTCATGTGTACCTAGCAGCTGATAAACTTAGTCTGTAGGCTTGAAGACCTGTTGGCCGAAAACACAGAACTCCAAGTTGCAGTGCAGAGACATTTTCTTTTTTTTGAGTACTTTGGGGGCATTTCCAGCATTATTTAATGTGTTATGTGTTAACATGTAATTACAGTGCAGCAGAGAACTGACAAGACATGATAGGAGAGAGTGGGATGATGATGATGATGATGATGATCATCATCATCATCATCATCATCATCTTTATCATCATCAGTCCTAAATACAAGGTACAGCTGAGGCCGGTGGGGATGGTGTTTGTTTATTGGTGAAATTTATGATGCTCAATGAAAAGTGAAGAGATCTGTACCAATTTACATGGTAATCCATCCAATCATTGTTCACTTTGAGAAACCCCATGGTGGCATTCAAAGTGCACCGAAGTTGTATTAGATTCATCCTCGGTACCAAATGTCATGAAATAGCTTGAATAATTGTTGACATATTTCAGAGCGGTGGACCATCTGCCCATCCGCTGAGCAAACTTGTCTGCCATAACAACAGAAATCACAGCAGGGGTGCTTGTTTTCTTCTCCCTGCCTGCTGGTGTGGTCAGGTGAACCCTCTGGTGGAGACCTCTAAAACTACACAAGTACCATAAGGTCTGTCTGCAACGAGTTTCTCTTGTCTCTCTCAGGGGACAGTTTCTTTTCTGTCCTCCTCAGGCGGACGAGAAGGCGGTGGATGGCGGTCTGCTGCCCGATGCCAACGGGAAAGATCCAAACCCGGGTGGACAAACAGAGGGCTCCAAGTGGCAGAGACCACGGATCTCTCGTAAATCTCTGATGAAATGCTGTCTCGTCAAGTGGATTATCGCCAGTACCACGCAACAAGGACCAGGTACAGGCCCATAAAGAGACACACCACCAGGCCCACACCCAAAACCACAACACAACATATTGAATATCTGCATGATTGTGTGTGACAGCTGGGGAAGCAGAGCAAAGCAGGAGGGAGATACAGTAGGAGAGCAGGCCTTCAATCCCCTGCACTACAGAATACATGAATTTTAAAGCACCTGACCCATCTACAGCATGTATCTTTTGTATGTTATTGCCCCTCTTTCCCTCTAGTCAGTGTTTACAGCGCAGACCTCTCTCTTCACCAAACGCCACTTCATCTCAGAAGCTAATCAGTCAATGAAGGGCCCGCTGCCGCTTTCCCTCTCACCTCTGATCCTCCTTCATAGAATTAAGTTTGATCCATCACACATCCCTCCCTCCCTCTCAAACAAGTGCAAAAACACATAGCTGTGGGTGTCCTTTCATCATGTTTACGTATCACAAATGGTGAAGTGGTATCTTCTCAAGATGAAGAGCACAGTGCCTTCCACAGATTGCCCCTACGTGCCCCCATTCTCTTGGTTTGTCTGAATTATTGACACTGTCCTTCTGTGCGGGCAGACAGTCAGCTGTGTGCGTGCACTTGACAAGCAGCACAGACATTTCTACAGTCTGTCAAAGCAATATCACACAATCCCTGTCCTTCAACTGATGTGGAAGCAGTCTCTCTGAATTGTTAGATTACCCACTGACATTTGAATCAGACTGGCTAACAAACACAGTGATGAGCAGACAAAAATCTCTCCTCTGTGCTTTCCAGAAATTTCCCGCTGTTGTCATCCAGGCTCGTTTACTGCTGACTTCTCTCTCTGCCAACAGACAGATGGCCATGAGCCTCGGACACCACACTGATGAAAACAGTCACAGAACAAATGCTCTGATGACTGAAGTATTTTGCCTGTAAAACATCATACAACTGAAATATTTTGCATCCCTAATTTGGATATCAGGAGATGGTTCTGATCATTCATTTGTGAGGCTTTTAAGAAAATCTACAGCAGGATTGCACTGAATCACTACTCAAATACATCAGTTTTCTAACTTACTATTATTTTCACCCATCAGGACTGTTTCCTATTAAAATGGAAACGTTTCTTAAAGGTTTAGGCACATCTCCTCAACTTGAACGCCACCCAGTGGTCTGCAGACATTATAGCACCTGAATATCTCCTGCACCGCCGTCTGTGTACAGTAAGAGGTGGATTGCACTCACTCCCACACAGGTTGTGTCATGCAGAACAACTCAATAAAAAGGCTGGTGGTTTCCAGAGATGTGCTCTCCCAGAATCACATGTTCCTAACATTTAAAAGGACATGCTGGAAAATGTGTTATTATAATGAAAAAGATGTTGAATTCCATGATGCAATGTACAGCATGAACAAAGGTTTTTAAATGCCTGTTTGGCTGTGACACTAAATGTTGGCAAACCCACTGCTGCACTGTTACACTACAAATCTCTCCCTCTTTTGTTTTTTTTAATCATAGTCTTCATTTCTAAAGGGCTTCTTTGAATGTTCTCTTATAATAAAGGTTCTTATAGAAGCGCAACCAATATCTTGCACAAATAATTACAGTATCTTGTTACTTACTTTGCTTTATTAATGCTTTTGAGGGTTTACCGATTTTGCTGTTTGGAAAGGAAACGAGGGTATTTTCCTGTGTGAAATCAGCAAATCCAGAAGTCTAAATATTTTGGCTGCAGTTGGGCCTCCTGCACATTCTGCTCCTTGATAACTGTATGAGAGGAAGCCAACTGTCATATAATATTACAGACAGTGAGAACATCTGCGCTCTCTGTCAAATCGTATCAGCTGTTAAAAGGAGATCCATGAATGGCCGACAGATGATGGAAATACTGCAATAAAAATGGCATCTAGAATGGCATCCCTTTAGAAACATCCTTGTTTGACAATGCCATTCAAAGTTTGATGATGCACAGTGCAAGACATGTGTATGAAGCCTTTCCAGAAAGGTGATTTCATCTCAAAAAAAATCAAATGAATGAGTTAAAGGCGTGCACTAAGAAGCGGAGCTGAGAGAGAATAAAGTTAAGAGTGTTTAAATGTGTGACGAGAACTTGTGTGATAGATTTTTGATTGATGGCCTCGGGCTCTGAGCTATAATGCTCTCACTGCAGTCATTAAAAGCCGACGGTGAGACTGATGGCTGCACTGTCTGCATCTCTGCATGCTTAAGCCACCTCACTCTTGTCTGTATTTAATAGAAGAACAGGGATAGCTCAGCACTTAGGGTGCATTAAACAGTATAATGCTGCATTATTTTTATGGCAGGCGAGTTTCCACATGAGCTCATACATCTTGCATGTTGGTGTAATGGCTGAGTGTGTTTCTGATCTGGTGAGGTAGGATGAACCCACATGTCAAAAACACTGCAAAAATCCATGTTCTAAGGCAAAGGATAACTAGTTGTACCGTTTTATGAGACAATCCATCACCTCTGATTTCACAGTTTACACACTGCTGACTCATAAGGTAAAGTTAAGCATATTATTTTTTAGGGTTATTTTGCAATGCGAGACATATCCACTTGTGCAGCTCTGATGATGGTTTATTTTCCAAGTAGTTTTTGGAATGGCACTATCCCAATACATTAGTTATTTCAGTATCAGTTTGAGATAAGTCCTTTTACATAAACCCTCCCAGCATTTCTGGCCCGCTTTCTCTCCATAGACCAATATTTAAGCTCTGAGCAATTGATTTCCTCTCCACCCCCCATCCTACTTTAACTGGGTCCATTAAGTTTTGCCGAGTCATCAGTTGTGAACTATACTCATATTCATCTCCTCCATCACAGCTCAATCATACAAAGACTCACTCATGTCTGAACAGCAACTTGCAGGCTTGTGAAAAAGCCTTTTGAGACCAGGAGGACTCACCGCATGTATGCCGTGTGGAGCATTTTTCACAATCAGCCTCTGAGGTGTGCAGGAGGCCGCAGCACAGATATAATTCACTTCAACTTTACTATTCTTAACTACAACGTTTTTACAGTCACAACGGTCACAATGTTTATCAGCTCTGAGTCAATCCCTCTGAGTTATTGACCATGCGTAGTGCTGAATTACCCTAGTAGACACAAGCAGCGCCACAGAGGGCAGGGCAGGCTCCTTTATTCTAAGTGCTGTTCATATCCCAGCCATCAGCAAATGTGGATCAATGCTTGGTTTTACAGCTTTACATCCTTGAAATGACTGAGCAAATCAAAGCACGTGGACTGTCAATCAGAGACTATTAGTAAAGAAATTCCTTCAGTAATAACCCCACCACCACCGCCACCGCCACACACAGACTGAGGACAGAGTGAGAGTAGATGGAGTGAGTGGGGGTGGAGCCCCTGAGTTGATGGAGTTGTGGGAGAGATCCTAAAATGAACCGGCCCAGGACGTAAAATGCCAGCGAGTAGTAACAGAGATGGATCATTTGCGAGTGGAGGTAGCTTTGGATGATTTTGGGGGATTGATATTTCCTTGCAGGAGCACATGCTGGACCTTGAACCTGTTTACTTAAAGGAGGATGCTCTGCACTCAGTCTATTAGCTTTTTATCAGCTCAGTGGTTTAAGTCAGGAGTTTCGCTTAAGTGAACGTAGTAGCTGATGCCTGTACAGAAACGCTGATAAAAAAAACAAGGTGACTGGAGGACAGAGAGGATGTTTGTGATGATCCAAGCTGATCACATTCAGCATCACTCTTACAAAGGCATTTGTTGACGTTAAGTTTTTTTAAAAGGTCTTTTGTATAGGCAGGAGCTAATGCAAGGCGACAATGGGATTGGATGGCATGGAAGTTATTGCCATTGTTGTTGTCATTGGACTGTTTGTTGTGGTGCTCAAACAGTTTGGGATTTGGGAGCCCTTATCGCTCGAAGGTAAGACATAAAGAGCAAGTTTGAGGACGTGAAATCAGGATGTTTGCATGTCAGAACCTTCATCTTTGGTCTTCCATGTAGCATCAGAACACAAGTGGTGTCAAACTTCGTTGCTTTTTGATTTTGTTGACTGATAGCATGCCAAGCCAGCTGTAGTTTATTGAGGGATAGATTCATATTTTCAAGTCTTCTTAAAACAATTAAAATCAACATTCACATACATAGAAAGAGTTACTGGGCACTGTAATTCTCCCTCCTGTTCATATAGTGATGTTATTTTTAAAATGCGAATCTATCCTTTCATTGTGTTGGTAAATTTTGTGTCAAGTCAAATATTTTAACCATTCTGCCATTTTCTTCTTCTTCCCCCCTCATTTCCTCATCACCTTTCCTCATTCTGTGTTTTTCTTGTAAAGATGGTGAGTACTTCTGGGGCTGTTCCTCTGTGCATTGTTATTTAATTTCACTTCATCCCAGCTGTTTCTATAAACTGTTTCCCTTATTTATTTCATATTTTTTTGCACTGAATTTGAACAGTTTTGTCCCTTTGGCTGATATAATAACCCTCTTTTTTATGGATTCCTCCCTGCAGACATGTAGACTTGTCAAACACAGGTGTCACTAATAAGATTAATTATGGCTGCAGTGGATTTAGGTGTGTTGTTGTGCATACTGGCTCAGTGATAGGCTAAACGGAACTTCATCAGCGTTAATTAGTGACCGCTGTGATTTTCTGTTAAGGCTCAAGTTAAGGCTTTGTCTGACATCGCTCCCTGTTTGCTACCTGCGTTTACCTTTCCACCATTTTACTGAAGATGAAATTCATGCTTTTTAATGCAACAGTGGCCTTAAAAATGTCCACAACAGAGCGAACACGAGTTAGTAGGAAGTAGTAGGGAATGAGTGAGAAACACGGCTAAGTGTCCACAATTACAGGCCTTTGTTCCTAACTGCGCTTACCTGCTAGCTGTCCTCTGCAGCATATCTGCTTGTTTCCTCTGACCATATTTATTTCTTCCCACCACTGTTTCTCCAAGCTACAAGTTGCTCTCTCTCATAATTTGTCCCGGTTCTCTGTGGAAAAATCTTTCCCTCTGACTCATCATTTTTATCCAATACTGTACTCACTCCTTCTTATCTCCCACCCATTTCCTTGTCTCACCTTTCCTTCTTAAACCTCTCCATTTTTGTTTTCAAATTTCTGTTTTGTTTGTGTAAAGATGGTGAGCATTTTGAGTTATGTGCTGTCATTTTCATTTTCTGCCTCCCATCTATTTTGATTTTCTAGAATTTTCAACTCCTCCCCCACCCTTCCTTTCCTTTTCTTTCTTTCTTTCTTTCTTTCTTTCTTTCTTTCTTTCTTTCTTTCTTTCTTTCTTTCTTTCTTTCTTGTCTTACCTCTATTTCTCCCCTCCTTTCTTCCTTCCCCATCCCCCTGTCTTCTCTGTTTCCCGCTGACAGACAGCTGTGACGGCGACCTTGAACTCTCCATGGTGCGTCACCAACCCGAGGGCCTCGACCAGCTCCAAGCCCAGACACAGTTCACCAGAAAGGAGCTTCAGTCACTTTACAGGGGCTTCAAAAATGTATGAAAACAATTGGCACAGTCAGGGGTAGTTGTTCATACAAACGAGAAAGAATGAGATTCTATTTTTGCAAATGTCATCAGACATGACAGCAACTTTTTTACGAGCATGTTGTCGTCACCTTGGCAGTTATCTGTGAAGCTTTAACAATAGCAATGGCGGCTTAGGGGGGCAGCTGAAAGCCAACTTTTGGACAGTATTTAAAAACCCTTAAACTAAATATACACCACATGGCCTTTATTTCTAAAACTATGGACCTCAGTCTGCTGCTTTAACAGCTTCCACTCCTCTGTGAAGATGGTGAACGGGGGTAGACAATAAAATACAAGGTGAGGATAGAAATTAAGTCACGAATGGTAAGAGAGACAACAACAATACAACAATATGGGTTGTTTAATAGTTGGGTTGCGTTATCATAACCACACAGTATGTACTCTTTTCAGCATGTGTTTAGGTGTGTATGTGAGAGACATAGTGAGCATGTATGTGTGAGCAGTACATGTATGTCTGCATGGGCCCAAAATGTGTGAGAAACTGTCTCTTTGTGGACGTGAACCTTGGCTTTCCCCAAACTGTTGGAAGCACGTAAAGCCAACCTGTGACTCCTCATCACCAGCTGCATATGTTTCCTCTTTCTCAGGCTCTTTTATTTAAACAGATGCTTGAAGAGGTAAAATCTTGCAGCAATTTACAGAAAAAACATAAAAAGTTTTTTTTTTTTAGCAGAAATATTGTTGATATATATTTTTACCATCTTCTGAGCACTCTAAAATATGATTCTCTGCTCTAATACTATAATATACCTAACTTAGAACAAAACCATGAAAAACTGAGTTTTTATCCATGTCCTTAAAGCAAAAAAATTAGTTAGATTGCATCAGTGTACAATATAAAATTCAAAATTTACACATTTACTCAGCGAATCAGATATTACAGATACCTTGTGCACTTTTGGACCACTAGTGGCATTGCACAGCAATTTTTTAATGAGCAGGTGTCTGCGTTCTTTAAATCTTTGTGTTCTACAAACACGCATAGAGCTGCAAACAGGTTATTGCAACCCACATTTACATACTGATTACTGATGGATCAAAGGAGGAAGTCAAGAGACATAGTACAAAGAGCGAGAAAGTACATAACATATTTAAGTAACGTCCCATAGTAGTAAAGTACATTTTAATCCATGATCTTTTCCTAAACTTAACCAAGCAGTCTTTGTGCTTAAAGCAAACTGCACCCATTTCTGGTACTCTCCAACTGTCATATTTGTCGTTTTGGGAGTCGTTGGCAATCGGCTTGTTCAGTCGTTTAGGTATGAGGACGCACACGCACAAGTGAAGTGGTAACATGATATATATTCATGCACTGCTCAGGTAGGTAATGCATATTGACAGTTAGTGACTGTAATGTGCCATTAAAGGCAGCTAATTGCCTTAAAGAGAGGCAGAAGAAGAGCACAAGCTGATGTAAGCAAATCAATCCTTAAAAGAAAAAAGCTTGCAAGTATGTTGTGAGGTTTCTGAGGGCAAAACGACAGCCATAATGAGTTGTGGTGGAAAATGTTGAGTGTGAACAAACCTCTAATGAAATTTGCACAGGTTATCTGTAAATAACCAGAGAGACCTTTTCCACAGCAGACGATCTGACTTGTCACAGCAGCAGGCGAAGAGACATTACTTATGTTACTTGTCCCACCTGAGCTTTTCCTGCTGTCGTAAGTCAAAATGTCGATGGTGAAAAAGATTTATATAGCAGCTTATTGCAGGTCTTAGTGAAACTGGATGCTGCAGGGTTTTTTGTATGTAATGAAAACCTGTATTTACAATGAACTGCCAATGCCTGGAGGATGAAAATATTACATATGACTCACCTATTTGGTCAGTGATATAAGAAATGTTCCTGCTGCTCCGCTAAGTGACATCTGCTAAAAAAACAGACCATTTTAATTGATTTTAGCTTTCAAAATCAAATGTTCTCTCGCTTGCTTTTTTCTGTGTTCGCGTTGTGCTGTTGTAGCCTACCGAGTCCTTTTCTTTTCTTGCATTTTCCCTCAATTTCCCCCAAAACTGGATGTAAGAACATGTCACGCCAGCTTGTAAACATGCAGCCTGTTCATTATTGTATTACTCTGGGGTACTTGCATTGCGAGGATTAATTAAAAAGCACAAAAGGCCTCAGTGAAGGTTTTCCCTGTTCAGTTAATGAAGATTTTGGATAACTTGCTCTCCCTCTAGTGGCCACATTCCCGCACTGCTGTCAGGAACAGTATCTGCACAGCATGATAGAATAACAGCATCAGTGACATTATCTTTAAATAATGGGCTCATCAGGCAGGATGATGAGTGATGTTTTACAAGAGGGGATTACTTTTGCAAGTTTTTCTACTCAAGAGCAAATCTAAGCCTCTGTGAAGCCATCTAGCAACTCTTAGTTCTGCTTCTCTGATGCCCATCTGCCCACAGATTGTTTCCCTAATTCTGTCATATGTTCGTCAGGTTAACAGAAGATTACTTTTCTCATATCAACTTATGAAATCTGAATTACATAATGCACATATTTGCTACAATCCTGAGCTGAAACTGGCAGCTGCAGAAAGTGCAGTTAATCTCAATCTGTTTAGTTTTTGACACATTTTTAAACAATATTTATGTTAAATCCTTGAAGCTGGATCAAAATCTAATGTCTTATAATAATTTAAGCAGCACTCACATAAGTGATGTAACTGTGTTTCTTTCAACAGGAATGCCCCAGTGGACTGGTGGATGAGGAAACTTTCAAGAGCATTTACTCCCAGTTCTTCCCTCAAGGAGGTAAAGTATATAAATAATGCAAAGATGCATCATATAAGCATTTTGCCTTTACTGACTCACTGCTGTTATTTCTTTGTCAACCATGCTCCTGTTTTGAATAGCAAGCTTCATTTCACAAGCTAATTTCAAAATGACTAAACACTGAAAATTAATTTGGTTAACCTGCATCAAAAATCATTCATCTCCAATGAATTGAAAGACAAGATGAAAAAGGTGTTAAATGTTTTAAGACAACAAAAGTTAGTCATGACTCAGTATAAAATAAAGTTGGAAATGTATTGCAATTAAACATGGCTAATTCCTGTTAATGTCCCACCCTGTATATTCATTATATTCTCAGATGCAACCACCTATGCACATTTCTTGTTCAACGCATTTGATATGGACAGAAGTGGCTCCATCCGGTTTGAGGTGAGTTCACTGTATGTTGATATATGGTCATTTATCGCAAAGATTTTTGTTTAATTAAAGCTAATGATCACACTTCCTCTTGCTTAAACAGGACTTTGTGATAGGATTGTCCGTGTTGCTTCGAGGTTCTGTTACAGAGAAACTGCGATGGGCATTTAACCTGTATGACATCAACAAAGACGGCTACGTTACTAAAGAGGTACATTCAACAACCAAAATCTCATTCATGAGAAAATACACCAAAATATGCTGCAGTGTCCTCATTTCTGCATATGTGCCATATGTTCTGCAGGAAATGATGGCAATAATGACCTCCATTTATGATATGATGGGCAGGTATACCTTACCCAGTGTACGAGACGATTCCCCTTTCGAGCATGTGGAGAGATTCTTCCAGGTACATTGCAACCAGTAAACCACAGGGTATAACCCTTCTCATCTGAATATACTGAATCCTGAACATGTCTGACATTTTTCAGAAAATGGACCGCAACAGAGACGGAGTGGTGACTATTGATGAATTCATTGACACCTGCCAAAAGGTGAACCCATCATCAAAGCAGCAGTTTTTAGCACACTGTGACTGACAGAGTTCATGCAGCTTTGTGCAAAAATAACACACTTCCTCTCGGATCTGTTTTCACCTCTCCACAGGATGAAAATATAATGGCTTCCATGCAGCTCTTTGAGAACGTCATCTAGTTACTGTAGATGGGTGTGGATCGGGGCTGCTGCATAGTGCTTCCAGCTGCAAGTCTCTGCCCTGAAATGACAGTCATCCTGAAAAGGAACAACTGAGTCATGCAACACATTTGACACATTTTAATACAAACTGGCAAACACTTTATTTTTCCAGTCAAACTGTTCTATGCAGAAAAGTCACTTGAAGAAATGTTTCTTTGCATGACCATTTTAATTTTGCACATGAAGAAAATGTGATAAAATGTCATCATTGCCAGATGAGCATGAGTGCTTGCCCACCATTTAAAAGCATGTGACGCAACCCACACTGAACACAACGAGAGGTTTCATTGTTGACCTCTTCCAAACTTAGGCAAATGAGAATACATTGTTACTGTATCATACTGTAAAGAAAAGAATCATGTTTCTAAGTTCGTCAGATTTTTGTGAAAACGTGAAACCCTGTCATTGTCTTGTTGACCCAAAACATGCTGGAATAAATATCTACCTTCACATAATGATACCTTGAATACCTTATTTTTATATAAATCATGCCTCACAAAAAAATAATGCAAACAAAAAAGGGAAAAAAGGGGAGGGCAGGCAGGCAGGCAGGCAGGCAGGCAGGCAGGCAGGCAGGCAGGCAGGCAGGCAGGCAGGCAGGCAGGCAGGCAGGCAGGCAGACACTGATGACAGGGTTCCAGGTAACAGGTTTAAAATAGTGGCATGAAATAATACAGTAACACAGGACAATTTCACATTATGTAAGTGGAGAGGCGCTGGAGGAGGCCAAGAGGGAGCAGCTGGATGACAAAAAATCAAATCAACAGGCATCATTAATCACTACTGGAAAAGTTAAGTTTCATAAATGTGATTTCAAATAGTCCAGGACAGCATCCCTGATGGTAACCCACTCTTCAAGGCCATCCACTAGAATAAAATGCTGAGATTAATTAAATCAAACAATCTCCAGAATCAGCTGTTTGAAAGAGTACACACAAAAACACAGTATAATAAAAATGGTCATTTAGAAATTGATGTACAGTGTTTTTAAATGCGGAGGGTCGAGGCACTTTTTAAGCAGTGGGTGCAGTACTGCACGCTTATGAGGGAACACAGCCAGCGGACCGAGAACTACGTCCAGTAGATAAAATGGTGGGACCAGCGCTGCATCCACAAATCTGGCTGGCATCACATCTAAAGGACTCAATGGAGGCTTTAATGAGTCCAGTTCACACTGAAAGGGCTTCAAACTGACTGAGAAAGGTCACAGTGTGGAGAAAGTTTACCAGCGACACGACCAATCATGAGTTTGATTTCAGGTTTGTTTGTAAGGAGGGACAAAATTGCTCACTGATCATGGGGGAGGCTTCAGACTATAAGAGATGTTTGAGTCTTTCTAACAATATGAAGAACACTATTTTGCTTATGAATGGATGTATTCATCATGGAGAACATGAATAGAGGAAATTAACTGAACATTAACACAGAATAAAATGAACAAGCACGACAGCCAGTTACATCTGGCTCTCAGAATTCTGCCACTTTCGTTTGAAATATCCAGATCAAGAGTCCAGTGGATGTCGAACAAGAGAGAAGATTGTTCAGAGAAGACTGGTCAGACTGATGAAATTGCTAAAAATTGGGAGACATTCCTTCAAGCAAAATCAAAGCGCTAAGATCTTTTGCTTGTGTCATGTGTAATGGGCCTGAAGATGATGTAAGCGTTCTAAATCCTTCGCACGTGGAGCTTTTATCTTGTTTGTATCCTGTTTTCAGTTTCCACACGAGGCTGGGATCTATCATAGCAAATATTAATATCCAGTAAATGATCATATCAAATGCATCAAAAAAAGCAATGAAATAAAGAACATACATTCAGTTATATGGAAAATTCATTGTGTTAATCTGATGTCAGAGGGGTACTGAACAAACCAACAATTGTGTGACCTCAAGAGGATCTTCTGTACCCACGACACAGAAGCTAAACTTCATCTAGTTCTTTGATTTCACCTGAGGGAATTTTCCCCTGATTTTTAGTCATCTGATTAGTCTGACCAGTCTTCTCTGAACAGTCATCGCTCTGTTCTACGTCCTCTGGACTCAACCATCATCGTCTTTGGATTTCACACAAAAAGAGTAGAATTCTTAGAGCTGATATCAACCATCCAGTGATGAACATGCTGTGCAAGTGTTCAGTTACAGTTATCTTCCTCTACTCTTGTTCTGCATGATGAATATATTCATTTAAAAGCAAAAATGTCTTCTGGATATTCAGTTTCAGACATCTCTTATAGTCTATCTTCTGTATTTCAAGTGCAAATGAAAAGCTGTACAAGTTTTAGTGAGTTTTTAAGGGTGCAAAATCATTGTATAATGTTCAAAATTGAATTACCAAGGGTTATTTTGTGTTGTTTTTCTTGTGTTGTTCTTCCACTAATTGATGTTCAGAAACTGACTGTAACTGCTGTGGGGTACAGAAATGTTGGTGGAAGTCGTAAAACAAAAACAACAGTGCAAATGAATCCTTAAAAAGAATATTCTTCTGCTAAACTTGCATTCATATTCACTGCCAAAGTTGGGACGCTGTGAAAAACTTGAATAAAACAGAATGTGTTTTTTAAATATCGGCTTATTCTGTATTTGATGCAGCAACACCTTTCAAACAAGTTGGGACAGGAGCAACTAAAGACTGGGAACGATGTGGAAAGCTCCAAAAACACCTGTTTGGATCATTCCACAGGTAAACAGGTTCATTGGTAACAGGTGATAGTGTCATGATTGGGTATGAAAGGGGCATCTTAGAAACGCTCAGTCGTTCACAAGCAAGGATGGAGAGAGGTTCACCACTTTGTGAACACATGATTGCATAAAGGATATTACTACATGAGCTCAGGAACACTTTGTAAAACTGTTGTCAGTAAGCACAGTTTGTTTGCAACTCCATTTTTGTTTATTTTTCTACACAGCATCCCAACTTTTTTAAAGTCAGGTTCGTATATAATTACTCTTCTTCTCGTGCTTTGACTATCTCCTTCTTCCTACAGGCAGTCCTGTTGGCTAAAGGGTCAGTTGAGGTCAATGAGCTCCATCTTAAAGGAGACAAAATAATGATTCCCAAAGCAGTGCAGAGCATTAGAAACATGCAGGCGTAAACATGTGAGCTTTTAATGAATAAAAGGGAGTACGAACAATGGTGGGAGCTGCTGCAGACATGCGGTGGAAAATAGCCCCAGCCTTTGCGTGAATAATAGGAGAAAACTAACTGTATGTGAAATGCCTCCATCAGCTGAAATCATTCAAAGTGTACTGTATTATTGATCTTGAACCAATAGCGTAGCAGGTTTTGTTTTGGGGAGGAGCTGTGCTGCCTCTGTTGACTGGATGTTGTTGTGGAAATGATACTGGTACCAAAATGCTGCTCTGCTGTACTCTGTTGTGGTTTGACAAAGGACTGCCACTCCAGCATCACGACCTCTCAGAGGGACCAATCATAAAGGTAAATAAAAATAATAATATTAATGTTTAATAATCTTTATGCTGCCATGTTATTAATTGCAAAATAGATAGTATCAACACATTTTACCTGTGTGATTTAAGTTTTAGAATTAATCTCTTTCCTGATGTTAGAATGTTAGAATGATACACGGATACACACATTTTCATATCTACACCCTCTAATGCTATCATTATTATATTTTGTAACAAACTATGGAAAAAGACTACTTAATATCCTCAGTGTGGGATCAATAAAGTTTTATCTCATACAATACGTTGCTTATCAAAGCCAGGAGAACGAATGTGTCATGAATGGGAGAAACAATGCCCAGCTAATCCCAGTGTTGACCGAGCGTGTGGATCGTTCTGGATGTCTGTTGTGTTAGTGCTGGACAGCATGTGACGCTGGATGTTCAGTGAGCAAAATCAAAAGCTGTGATGCAAGTTTGAACAGCAGCCAACAGACTTTGCACACTCCTCTGTCTTTGTCTCTGTAATATTATTTAATATTATCAGCTTCAGTAACTCCGTTAAAACAGTGTTATTCACCCTCAGTCTTCACCTGCCACTCTTTCATTTATACATGCAGATGTGTTTTTGCAGGGTACAGATCTGCAGTAATGACTGGCCAGCAGAAGCTTCTCTCACTGTGGGTTTGGCTGTTGCTTATGGCAGCTCTGTGCCCAGGTGCGCGGTACACGTACAGTAAGCGTGTAGGCGGCTTCAAGGGTCGAGGAAAAGATGATGGCAACAAAGCGCCTCCGTCCCAGAGCCGAGGCCTCTCCAAGCAGGGCCTGAAGTGGGCGGGAGCAGCAGCAGCTGGAGTGCTGGGGGGCACGGGCACCGGGTACGGGCTGGGGTTCCTCGGTAGGCCGAAGCAAAGATCTGGGAGTCATCATTACGGCCATAAGACAGCCTCTTCTGAGCAAGATCAACATCTGTACCACAATGAACATCAAGGGTTTCGCAACCAGTCTTTCTGGAGAGCCTTTGTTAATGCAGCTGCCCCTGCTCCCATGACTAACATCTTTCTCGCACTTGGACACGTGGTGTCTTTCCTCATAGCGGCCTGGATAAGAGACATGTGATATCTGATCACTGGGAAAGTGATCGATCGTGAAATCCAGTGGAATAAAAGCTAAATTGAACAAGCTGTCCTCCCTGTCCTTTATTGTTTAATAGAGGGTGATTATGTTTGTCCAAGTCTGATCTTTACAATTGCAATATTACTAATATGATTGCAGGGCCAGAGCTACCACTGAGGACACCGAGGTCACGTCTTCTGGGGCTTTAGCAATCTCATGAGCTGATTCCAGTATTATCAAATGTGACTATAATAAAATAAAATATGATCATTTAAACATCAGAAAACTGTGGGAAAAAAGTTAATCAGTGAATCTTTGTTTCACTATATTATGTGTGACAGTGTTTGTGAATTTCTATCATTTAGGCAGAAAAAACATGATTTGTTACTTATTTTATTTAACACATAAACATCCATGACAAACCATTATTAGTCATATTATTTCATGAGAAACCCAAAGTGTTTACGACGGCAGGTCCAAACCAGAAGATTTGCACAGATGTCTATATTCCCAATATGAGCTCAGTAATCCTACATGGACATTAAGTGCACTTTATAAGATACTCTCCATCCTAAATTATATGAAAATGTGAAATTTCAAAAATCAATTGAAAACATATTGCCAAAACCAACAAACCTGAACAGGAAAAGCCCTGGATGGAACAAAATCACTTCCTGATATACTGCACAGTACGCTTTGTGAGTATCTGGACAGTATTACACTTGAGTTTTTGTTTTTAGTTTACATACATCTTTATCATTATACATCCTAGTAATTAGACACTAAATATTGTTGATGTGAACTTAACAACAGACCTTAGTGAATACACCAGTACTCCACCAAACCAGCAGACTGGAATGAACAGTAACAGTTTTTCTTTAAACCAAACATTTCTTTGCATGATAATCCTTTGAAAGTGGCATCACTGACAGCCTGCAAACTGATTCATGTAGCAGTTTTGTAAAACACAGTTACAAAGTGCAAAGTTGTGAGTCTAGAGGGAAAGAAAGAATTAAATTAGATAAAGGAAACCAGCAGGAATAGCAAAAAGGATCACAAAGAAATAATCTATAGATAAACTTCACTGTGCACAAGAGTTTAAAAGTCCATCAAAGTGACCATGAAGTAAAAGAGAGCAAAATTCCTGGAGACACACACCATGACAGCCAGGGGAGGCTAGAGTTCAGGAAAAGAAACACATATTTACAGACCCACCAACACCTGACCTATGACGATCTCACTGTGGTGATGAGAGTAAGACGCAGGGATGGACTGATCAGCTCAAGCCTTGAAAATGTGGCTGGAATGTCTGGGAAGTTACGCTGTCCCTGGAAACTTGAACAAGACAAAACATGAACCAAGAATCCAAGGTTGGCACAAGGTGTGGGAACAAGTTTAACATCAACAGCAGTATTCAGGTTCCAGGCAATGTAAAGCCAGTGCCAGTGCTCGCACTTCCAGTGCTAATCTTGTCTGACTGATGATAGATGTGACATTAAGCCATTGAGTGTGGTGAGTAAGGTTGAGGTACAGAAATAAAGCAGATTTACTGTTGGGATGCCAGAATTTAGGATTTACATTTTGGATTGCTGTAGATCTTATTGGTTCAAAACCTCAAACAAACCCCAGCTTTCACCAAACTAGCACTACACAGACTAAAAGGATCAGGCGCCATACACTACAAAAGCACTTATTGTTCTCAGCAGCTGCAGGCAAGGTAAGGACACCACTACACCACTAATGGTACCATTTGCTGCACATCAAAGGACATATGTTCACTGATGCCCCTGACTGTCAAGCACTATTGCATGCAATCCAGGATTTTACAGGCAAACAAAACATGTAGCTGAGAGGCAATAGGGCTGTTCTGTTCTTATTTTATCATAGAAGTTGTTTACTGTGTGATATTAAATCATTCGTCCACAGGGAAATCGCCTCCAGCATTCCCCAATAAGATGAATTGATGTTTACCAATTTGGCGGTCATGAGGGAAGTTTGACTTAATAATGGTTTATAGAGAAGACTTGCAATATGTAAACAGCATTTGGGCTAAGTGTTTAGACCAAAATGTGCACATGCCTTCTCCTGTGATCACTAGATGGTCTCGTCCTGGCCACTATGAATAGCCACACATCACCACAGATAATGTCACGTCACCATCATCACGGTGAGCAAAACGCTCATTTATTTCTCCATTCTCACTGATAACTCACCCAAACGTGAAAATAAAATTCCTTCACCTCATTCAGCACCTCTGGGTGGGGGGGTGATCCCTCATTTTTTCCCACTTTCCAACCACATTATATGGAAGTGATCACTGCACCTGCACTTTGCACATCTGAAACTCTGATTAGAAAGCCCAGCTTTTCAAATGGGTTAAGTTGCATTTCTTTAAAAGTTAAAAAACATTGATGAGCCTGCTATCGTTCAACTCTGCATACTTACATTTACACGGATCCAAATTTAACAAGTTTACATGGAACCTTTGCTTAAATGCTCATTTATATTTGATTAAAATAAAATGACCTTTTAATGAAGCGTATTTAACCAGGTGAAAAATCAGTCTGTTAAATTGTCCAGTACTACAGATGGTCCAGATTGTCCAGTACTATAGATGAAAAAACAATGGCATGATGTTAGTTGGATGTTTTTGTACATATATAAAACTCTTAGTGTCACATTCCTATTTTACACAGTAGCAGATCTATTGTCATAAGAAAATGTCACAAAAACTGAACTGAAGTAACCTGAATCTCTGTTCTCTGTGCAAAATAAAATAAATTCTCAAAAAAAAACAAAAAAAACAGTGCAGCTTGTACAACCCAAAACTGATGATCTAACTGTAAAATTTTAAAATGACTGCTGCCTCCTTAAAAATGACTTGTTTAGTTACTATATACACTTTAACATTTTGTTACCCTTTGCAAGTTTTCTCTGACGATAATAAATGATTGACTAAACATGACCCAGAGAGCTTGCAAGTACACAGCTATGGTTTGTACTATGTAGATAATACACATTAACTTTATGTGGACGTGCAGACATAATGGAGGAAGCAGAAATCCCATTACGGTATCACTGGAGAAGGAGCATGCTGGACAGCAACATGAAGAGGGAGGTGAAAAGCTGAATCATGCCGCAGCTCACGAGGCTGCTGCTGCCAGTGGGCTGGACCTGTTGCTCGGCTTTTCGTTCCTCCAGAAAGCGCTCGGAGTAGACCATGTACTGCTCAACACAGCGTCGGACCTTTAGCTGCTCAATTAGGGCTGGGTATCCAATTTCCTCAATGCTGACGGTGTCATCAACCTCATCACCTCCACTCTGACTTGTAGCGTCGGTAGAGCTGCTGCCCTGGTCTTTAAGAAGGTCGGTCCGATTCATACAGTTACTCATGAAGTTGTCGTAAGACTGTGCCCGTGGTGGAGGCTTGTAGACATAATCGCGGCCATAGTCTTTTTCATCTGTGGACTGGGTGCCATAACGGCGGTACATGTAGTTGTTGTAGTAGTACTCTTCTTCAGGGTTGCGGAAAGAGAAATGTGGTCGTGGGAAGCGCCCTAGTCCATATCCAACAGCCATCCCAGCCACAGCACCAACGCCTGCTGCCAACATGGCTTTTTTGGCAAAACCTGGAGACTTGGGCTGGTATCCCATACCCTGCACAGAACGGGAGAAAGGAGAGCCTCCCATCCTGTTACCACTATACCCATAACCTCCTCCACCAAAGCTGGGACTGAGGATCTTATTATTAGGGTTCCAGTTTGGGTAACCACCAACCGCTCCACCAGGGTAACCACCTGGATTGACGGCAGGCTGGCCCCAACCCTGTCCTGTATTTCCCCCTCTGACTGGGTAACCGCCTGCTGCTGGGTACTGATAAGGGGACCTCTGGTTAGGATAGCCACCTGCTGCTGGGTAGCCTCCAGCACCTGGATACTGATTAGGATAACCTCCTCCAGCTGGGTAGCCTCCTGCACCTGGGTACTGGTTAGGGTATCCTCCTTGATTGGTACCAGCTCTGCCTGGATATTGGTTGGGATAGCCACCTGCTGCTGGGTAGCCTCCAGCAGGTGGATACTGATTTGGGTAATTACCTCTCCCTGGGTTTTGGTTTGGGTATCCCCCACCAGCTGGGTATCCTCCTCCAGCTGGGTATCCTCCTGCCGCTGGGTATCCTCCTGCCGCCGGGTATCCTCCTGCAGCTGGGTATCCTCCTGCAGCCGGGTATCCTCCTGCAGCTGGGTATCCTCCTGCAGGATTCTGATTTGGATAACCTGCAGGATTGACTCTACCGGGATACTGGTTGGGGTTACTCCCGGCTCCTGGATAACTTCCTGGGTTTTGTCTGGGATATCCTCCTGGATTAGAGTTGCCTGTTCCTGGATGAGGGTAACTTCCACCAGAGGGATATGGATTGGTGTTCCGGTTGGGTTGAGAGTTGGATGGTTTTGATTGTGTTCCACCCCTGTTGCTTGAAGATGATGTTTTCTTGCCACTGCTGCCCCCTTTTTTAGCCCATGTCGGTTTGGTATTCAGGAGAAATATAATAAGGAGGGACACAAAAGCCACCTCACATAAACTCCGCATCATGGCCCTAAAGAGAAAATTGTTTAAAGGTATGGCCATGTAAACAATTAAGCATTATAAAAACAAACAGCTTTCCCTGCTGCTTTTACCAGCGTGCTCTTTAGGATGACAAGAAAACAATGGAAGACTTTAGCAACACATTTATATTCTTCTACGGGCCATACAGCTACAGATAGCCTTGGTCTTTTAAAAGGCGTCGTAATTAAGTTTCTAAGATTCAAGCCAGGCACTCTCGTCATTATTCTCTCATTATTTGGTTGATCTGAAAATAAATCAATTAACTGAATCAATATGCCAGCCATAACTACAACGAGTAAATGATGAAAGACGTTTTTATTTTTAAAACAGTGAGTGACCATCTTTGCATCATTATCATCCTGCTCAGTCGCCTGGATTAAGCATCATAATGTGCGGCTTTGTTCTCTCGTCGAGCCAACCCAGAAAGATTTTCATTATCATCAGGCATAAATGAAATAGTTCTTACCGTGAAATGAAGCTTTAGCGATGTGCTTCGATGTTGATTAGGTGTTGACGCCTTGCTATCCTGTCTCCCTCTGCGTTATGGTCCCACTGGAGGAGCTTTCGTCGAGATGGAGTGGGTGTGCTCGTTTTGATGTACACCAAGTGCCGTACAGGGAATAAAGATGGGAACGCTTCGCTGTAACCTCCGTGCGACGGTCTACGTGAAGCCAAATAAGACCAATACAAATAAAAATGTTATGCTCTCAGAAATGTTTGACCTATAAGAAGCCTTTAACTTATGACTGGTTATATCACTTATTTGTGGACACCAACTAGGACTAGCTTAAACTAGCTGGAGCCATATTTTCCCACATAACAGGTACCTTCAATTTGTATTAAAAAAAATACGAGTATGGGTTATTTTATGACTTTTAATGGGTTTGCGCTTGCTGGAGCCCTTGTTAAATTATTAAATAGATACACCTAATACCATAATGTAGGTAGGCTAAATGGTGGTACCTAGGGTTTGGTCCGATGAACAACCGTTTCATCCAGACATTTAGAACAAGCGCATGGCCGAAGCCTGCGCAGTTCAGTGCATCTGAGGCAGAATAACGGCAGGTCCTGGAACTGCGGGTCTGCAGCGCTACACAGTGATTGGATGGTGTCGGTTAGCCGTGACGTCAGGATTGTACACCAGCAAATACCCGTATGTACTCGCAGCTCTCTGTCCGGTACATTGGAAACATGTCGGGAAGGAGAGAGCCAAGCGGAGGAACTGCGTTTATGAAATGCTCACCTGAGACATAAACTGGAGGTGAATCAGCCAGGACGGACGGTGGCAGTTTATGCGAGTCAGCAACTGCCCGGGCCACGTTACAATTTCACGGAAGCGGGCCAGTCTGTGTCGAATGGACGGATAAAGGGACTGACGGGGCTTGATACGAAAAAGTAGCCTAACAGACAGGCGGTCGGGGCCGGATAGAGAGAGAGGGAGAGAGTGTGGGGACAGCGTGTGTGTGCTCAAAACAAGACTGAGTTGCTCCTTGCCAGGGGATGTTATCCGTACTGTCTTATGGCAGACTGGTAGCCAGGGCTGTCCTGGGCGGACTCTCTCAGACAGACGGTCGGGACTACAGCCTGATAAGCGCCAGTTATGGCTTCGGCAAAGATTTTCGCAAGGGTATCCTGAAGAAAGGGATGTGCTACGGAGATGATGCGTGTTTCATTGCGCGGCACAGGACCGCTGATGTTTTAGGTAAGCCCTGCCATATAAAACACTATAACCGGCTTGCAGATGCATATTATAACGTTACACCCTCTGTGCTCAGGTGACCTTCAGTTAGCTAGCCTGCACGTGCACCGACCCCTCACATGAAAACACAACAGCCCCCACCTCTTCCAAAAACAGAACCATAACTTTTATCCCCTTGCAGCCGCTACGTTAACTTCATTTGGTTCACCTGAAGCCAGGCAAATGTCAACATGAAATCAGGGCATACGGTGCAGCTGCCATCATGTCATTTTGTGCATAAACTGCGATTATGTGGGGTTAGCGGGTAGTTTTGAGGTGAAACACCGAATGACCTTTCACCTAGATGAGCTCCAACTGAAGAATATACGTCGGTAATGCAATATATTAAACGTATAAAATCAGGAGATATAGATTAGCTTCACTGAAGGTGGACAGGACGGAAAAAGCTCCCATTCGAACGTCTCAGACTGAACATTACAATGTCTTGCAAAGGTCAGAATGGTTGAGCATGGAGGCAGCCATATTGCTAATAGCGTCAATAGCATGCTAGCTGAGCTGAGTGTAATTGCTTTGTCCTCATCGCCCAGCTGACAGGAGGGTTAACACGGCGAAATACTGGACCAACCACGCGATTTGGTCAACACCTACACAGTGTGTTGTACAGTTTTCGGACAAGTGTAGTTTTAAGTGCTTAGTGTGAAAATATTAAGTGAAAATAACTAGCTCTGAGGAACAAAATCTCTCCAGGGTTTCACGTGTTACACGGCAGGCAGCAGTGGCGTTGAAGTGAAGTCTGTTTTGGGGTTTTTCTGTTTGTTTTTTTGAGAACATGTCAGGCGATTCCAAGGATATGTTGTTGTAGATGCGTCAGTTAAGGGAGTAAACAGTGAATTTGAGGAGTGAAATAGTGTAAAGGTGTATTTTGAGGATAACTGTTACAGCATTGTTATTTTGTTATGGTTTTACATCTCTGACTTTCCAAAGAAATCTATTCAAGAAAGCCAACAAAAGCGTATTTTTGTTTTTAATGTCGGATGACACAGAGCTACATTGTAATCAGAGGGCTGTTTGTTGTAGCCACCTTCTCCGTGGCTCTTGATATTATGCACTGAGCAGATATCCATTAAGTGTCATCCAATATCGTCTTAGTGAATCCTGATGCATTAGCTTCCTAGTTCAATTCAGTTATCTCTCTCCAGTCCAGTATATTATTGGATTAATCTTAACAAAAAAGTGTTGTACACCCCCACATTGTGTGCCCAGATGGGGTGCTGTCACTGCAAACCAAACGCACAAGTGTTTCAAGGGATGGCCAAAAAAAACCCCCAGCAGCCTCACCTCTGAATAAGCACCAGTGGTGTGCAAATGAAAGAGATGTTTGCATATATTCATAAAATGACACAGCTTACATTTGTTGAAGGGTTGGAATATTCAGCTGGTTCATAGCATTTTCACAGCAGAGGTAAACTAGATAGATTAACAGACGGCAATGAATGCAGTACTAAATACTGGAATAATGATAAAACATTATCATTTTATTGTTTCTGAATTTAAAGCACCTTGTGGGACTGACTTACCCACATACCCACACAGTCACATTAAGCAGGGTGACCAATGTCTACATGGGAGACCAGCACCACCTAAAGGTCAGGGGTTTGGTGCTTCACATCAGTATCAGTGTGTGCCCTTTTACTATCAAGGTATTGCCATCATTGATTCATCTTCCAGTTATTATCTAGATTAATTGTCAAATCATTTGTACTATGAAATGTCAGAAAATTGCATGTTTTGTCTGAGCTCGATATTCAGTTTACTGTCACAGGGGTCCTCACATCTGCAAAACAGGAACTAGACAATGTTTGGCCTTTTTGCTTGAAAATCAGTCCTCAAAGTAATTAAGGGATTATCTAAATAGTCAATGAATGAATGAATCAACTTATTGTTTCACCTTTACAATGCTTCAATTGATGAGCATCAAAACAACAGCTGAATAAATATTTTATTCCCCTTTTGTCCATCAGGCGTTGCGGATGGTGTTGGTGGTTGGCGTGACTATGGTGTTGACCCATCTCAGTTCTCTGCCACCTTAATGAGAACCTGTGAGCGACTTGTGAAGGAGGGACGCTTCACTCCCAGTAATCCAGTGGGTATCTTGACCTCTGGCTATTATGAGCTCCTGCAGAACAAAGTCCCCCTGCTAGGTAAGTACACGTTGAGACAAGACCACATACAGATGGAATGTCTCATGGTACACACACAGTCAGTGGTGGAGTGAGTCATGCTTTCCATGTGAACAGCCATACTCTGAGAAATGAATAAATAGCTGCAAGATGAGTCAGACTTTGAGTAGTGGCCTTGCTTTGCAAGATTTATAACATATTACTAGAATTGAACTCAATTTATTTTTTTTTTGTGGGAGCAGTTAGTCATCATTGATTTAGGCTCAGACCTGCATCCTACTGAGTGATGTAACACCTGTGAGGTAACCAACTAACTTGATCAGGCTGTATTTCGTTATGCCGACACATAGAAGTTGACACTCAGTGACCCTGTGGGGCTTAACATACAGGGCGAACATTTTGCCTCTACCAGAGACCCAAAAGGTCAAAAATCCATCTGTAACTGACACTGCAGGAGGGTAGAACAGTTTTAAAGGTGTGCACATGACAAACATGTGACCAAGGTCACATTTCTTCTGGCACTCTGTATCCCTGAGCCACAGCCAGCGGGGACACTAAATGTTATCCACCCCCCCCCCTTGTAAAGATGTTTGTCAAATCAACTACTTTTATTTTGGGAAGCCACCACAAGGTCTGTGCTTGACCTTCCCTGCTCAAGGTGACTTGGGCTTGGCAACTAGGTCTGCAGTCACTGGAACAAGCACAGTCCATGACTCCTTGGTTTGTTTTCTGTCTTTGCTGGTGTGAGGCCACATAATAATCCCCCCCACCCACTATGGAAGCATGAAATTCACGAGGGACGTGCACACAAAGGCGGTTGGGCAGCATTCTCTCTAGAAAGTGAAGTCAAACACAAATTTGTCCTGTGCTCCTTTTCTTCCTACCTGTCCAAACTGGCAAAAGACATGTTTGCATTTTCACTGTGGTTGTCTCCTCAAAGAGATATCAGTTTCTTTTCCACTGTTCTCTTGTTAAAATCTGCCATCTGTATATAGTATATCCATAACCTCATTGTTGTTTGCTGTCCTTTGTTTGTAGGGAGCAGCACAGCCTGCATTGTGGTTCTGGATCGACGGAGTCACCGGCTACACACGTGTAACCTCGGTGACTCCGGTTTCCTGGTGGTTCGGGGAGGAGAGGTGGTTCATCGCTCAGACGAACAACAGCACTATTTTAACACGCCCTTCCAGCTCTCCATCGCTCCTCCAGGAGCCGAAGGGGTGGTCCTCAGTGACAGGTCAGTAGCTCAGTGTTCGATCCATCTTTGCAAGTCTTTTTAAATGCCAAATCTAAAAAGAATTCATTGTTGAGGCACTGGAACAATGTGCTACTGATAACTTTGCAACCCACTGCAGATGCCTTGCATCGTTGATATGAATTGATATGAACCTCTGCCATTGTGCAAATGGATTTATTCAATTTATTGGATTTATTCAAATATTTCCCATCACCTGTCTGTGCGGCAAGCACTGCTACAGAAGGCTCAGTGTTTGCAGGATAAACAAGACCTGCTTTGGTGTCACACTCCTGGCATAGCCACCTTAAATACTTAACCATCTCTTTGTATATCACCTGCATGGAAAAATCCTGCGTTAGCCAGTTTGTAGTTTGTTTTGGTTTACATTTCAGCAATTTTAAAGGCGAATACGCTATGTTCTTTATTATCATCACCACCTTAGAAAATACTACACTCATCAGCACATGTACACACTAATTGACAAAAGAAAGTGGAACGTTTAGAGAATCATTTAGATATCACATAACATATAGTCAATTTTGCTTTCTCATAAACTTGTTTGGAATAATTATGTAATGATGCTTTAAGCTCACCAGTATCCCTGTGTGATATTTTCTGCACCAAGTAATGTGATTCTGTGGCTCCAAACAACCCCATGCAGTCTGCCTCCCTCAAGGAATCTTTGAAACGGGCTGTCATCATCGTCATTTGTCTTAATTTAGTGTGCCACAAAGTGTATTCCAGGTAAAGAACCGACACAAGCTGTCTCATCAGCTGGCCTTTTGTAATCTCGGTGGCAACAGCACAAATTGGTCCTCATGCATGTCACCTTCACAAATTTACTGTCAAAAAAATTAGTGTTTTACTGCCTGCAGTCTACAAGACTGTCACTCCATAATGTTCCCCCACAAAGTAATATTTTAAGTACAAGAAGCATAATGCACATGTATGTTTACAGGCTTGCCAGACTACCCAGATAGGTGTCACATTTTGATTCTGACAATGGCATCCTGATTAACGAGGGATAAACGTTTGTAATCCTTTTGGAGCAGCCTCAAGATCCTGTTTTTTCCCACTGGTTTAATCTTGTTCTTCTGATGTGAAAAAAACACTCCATTTTAATTTATCTTTATTGATCTGTGCTGTGTCGCATTAAAATATAAACCTTCAAGACCATGCACAAACACATGGTGAAAAGCCCCCAGGAAATAAACCTGAGTCTTGGCTGTGGGGTCAGCAAGCAACAGGACCTCTCTGCAACTGGCAAGGATATACAGGGCAGGTTGCTTCCAAATTGGGTGTCAGATTAAACGCCCACGACGCGTCTACCCTCAAGATTTGGCAGACTAAACTTTTGACCTGCTTGCTTCCATATTGGAAACTGTTTACAGCAGCTCAGACGCCGCATGCTCCTGTTTCACTTGTGACTGATCTTTCCGTGCTGCCCGTCTGTTTCCTCTAGTCCTGAAGCAGCTGACAGCTCCTCCTTTGATGTGCAGCTCGGTGACATCATCCTTACAGCAAGCGACGGCCTCTTTGACAACATGCCAGACTACATGATTCTTCAGGAGCTCAAAAAACTCAAGGTGGCACTTCTGGATTGCAGCGTATTCATGCTTTCACACATGCTGTGTCTCATTATAAAGTGAACATATGTGCAGAAAAAAAACGTGCGCCTTTCACATTTAATGCTTTTCATTTTTGCTCATTTCAGGCTACCAACTATGACAGCATCCTGCAGACTGCACAGAGTATTGCAAAGCAAGCTCACGACCTTGCCTACGACCCCAACTACATGTCCCCTTTTGCACAGTTTGCCTGTGACAATGGCCTGAATGTAAGAGGTAAGTATGCTGTGCTTCAGATGCTGTGTTGTCCCTTGCTTTAAACATCACATGTAATTCAGATGTTAGTGAAAACTATAAAACCAAAATTACCTTTTTCCTAATTGAATCTTTGAAAAATGTTTTTTTTATTATTTGTCTGATGTTTAAAAAATACTGTTAAAAACACATAATGTTCACAATATTTATCCATAAAAGACATGAGTTGAAGGCTATCTTTGGCTGCATTTACACCTTTAATTTGACTCCCCTTGTCTGGGCCAAAGCTAAATAAAATGAGAAATGTTCTGCTCCCAACATGCAGTATCAGGAAGTCACAAATATCCTCGCACTGGGGAGCAAAACCTAGGCTGAGTTTGCATGAACTGGTGATAAGTGATCACACTGTTCCTCACACTCTTGTCTTGTCTTGCAGGTGGGAAGCCAGATGATATCACGGTGCTGCTGTCCATTGTGGCTGAATATACAGACTGAAAGTGTGTTTGTGACAGTGCGTGTGTGCTTCTCTGGGGCTGGTTCTTCCTTCCAGTCTGCCTGAGTCTTCCACCTGCAGCCCTCCCAGAAATGCACTGCATCCTGTGGGCTGACGGGGGAGGCCCACCGACACAATGCACACTCCTCGCTGCGGGACTGACGTCCACCCGTGTACATTTTGTTTTCTTCCTCTGTTTTGTTTTGGTGCTTGAATGGTCGATGGGGAAGCAGGCAGCTAGGACACTTTCATGTTGATCATGATGCAGGAAGAGTGGAGAAGATGAGTACAACGGGCTGAGGGGTGCTTTTCAGTCTCCCATGTCTCATTGCGTAGCATCAAAAGCTTAAGGTGATGTGACTAAGAGGCAGTGCAGGACAGGTTGTCTTGGCTGAGGGCCTTAAAATCTGGTAGCCCTCATGCATAAAAAGATGATATTATAAAAGGAGAAAGCCATGGTTTTGGATTCTTTGGAGAGTAGTCATAGAGTTGACTAATGAACCCAGCTGTCTGTCGTTCCAGTTGTTAATCTGTTCCTTGTTGTAAATGTGTCGGAGTAGAGCATATAGATGGACTGAGGAAGGATGTTGGGAGTGGATGGGTGTTCTTAGAGAGTGAGATTTAAGAGTTGGGTTTCAA
The DNA here is from genome assembly GCF_039877785.1 of Chaetodon trifascialis. Taxonomy (NCBI): domain Eukaryota; kingdom Metazoa; phylum Chordata; class Actinopteri; order Chaetodontiformes; family Chaetodontidae; genus Chaetodon; species Chaetodon trifascialis. The sequence goes on from NC_092075.1 coordinate 11,203,119, forward strand.
TGTCTTGGGTTTGGGAACGTGAACGATAGAAGAGCTAACTAGTATTTGCTCACATCAAAGAAACTTGTAAAGGGAAACGTTAACACTTGTTCGAGCTTACATGTGAAGGGTGATCAGGTTTCGTCACTTGGCTGCGTGATCTGTTGGTGCACACATCCTGATGAGTTGTAAATATTTTTGTGTTTTTAGGGCTACGTTCTGGCCTTCTATTGTCTTTGCTTTGTTCAAGCAAACTGCTATATTGTTACTATTGTGTGGAAGATGTACACATGAATTCATAAATATATTTTCTTGTGTAGTTGTTAATCTTGAAGTGAGCTTTATCAATCCCACACTTCCACCCGCTGAAATGAACAAGAAGATATGTGCTGAGATTGATCACTGCAGCTGTTGTTTGTTAGGAAGTATGTTAAAAGTGTGTGTGTGAGAAGTTATTGGAATGTGTGTGGTGTATTTAATGTTTATATTTGTTATCTCACAAAGCTAAAGCTAGCATCTGAGAATGCTTACAGTTGCAATGATAGGTCAGGCGTGAATTTAAAAGGAAAAGATGTATTTTTTTAACATTATTTAGTTTTAAAAGTAAGAATTTGAAGTGTCCGCTGATGGGAAATGTGTGTGATGGGTGACAGAAAAAATCCAGCCATCTTAACAAAAATTGTGTGTGTGTGTGTGTGTGTGTGTGCGCGCACGCGCGTGCGTGCGTGCGCCTGCGAGAGAGAGAAATTTGTTTTTTTTATTTCTCAGTTCCTTATGTCCCTTAACTTTTGTTTGCTGCTTCTCGTTTTTAATTCAGACAACATGATTTATGTGAACACGGTCACCATGATTGTAATGAATGCATCTAAATGTGTGTGCTGCATCGAATGACATTGATAATACTGTTCTGCTCATGATAGTCTGTCCCTTTTTATCTAACAGCTCACCCAAGTGGGTTGGACAATGTCTTTACAGTTGAAAAGCAGGTGCACCAAAGACACGTTTTCTTTGTGTATGTAATTCCGCTTTGTTGTTCCAAACATCATACAGCAATACTGTAAATTCCTTGTGCTCTGAATCTTGTGTGATGGCCATGAAGTGTGGGTAGAAATGTTCAGAGGGGGATAAAAATGTCTGGTCTATGCCTACAGTTGTTTTTTCAGAACAAAAGTTGTATCATATTCTTGGTTTAAGTTATATGCGACTAGTTGCAACCAAGTGTAAGACAGGTTTATGAAACCAAAGAAGGAAAGCCATATATAAACACATGATCAGGGCACAGCTCTATAGGCCCTGCTGTAAAGACGACATGGTGTTTCTTCCTCATGCTCATAATGGAGACAATTATTTGAATGCTCTCTTACTGTTTGCACTGTTGTTTTTGCATGGTTTCTGTCCCGGCTATTGGCACATTTTACAAAGTTAATTTCATACAGTTGTAGTCTCTTCTTGTCATTAGAATGGTTTATATATGGTGTATAAAGGGTCTGAACTTGTAAACTTCACAGATAGCCCTATATTTGACAGAATGATGCAGGAGGAGGGGTGGGGAAATAGGTAATGGTGCTGTGAACTTTAAAGTATGAGGGTGAGCACAGTTTCAGCCTTAACAAATAGCTAGACCTGTAATCAAGAGGCCTTTCCTGTCATTGCAAGCTTGTCTCGTCTCGGTCATGTTGCCCAGTGTTAGATGTAAATGAAGTGTGCGCGTCTTTCTCTCCTGTAAAGCCGTTCTCAAAGGTGCTTCTGCAGTCTGTATGGTATGATTGTCCTCTTCAGCAAGCAATGTTTGTGTGTATGAAAGATACACCTATATATCTACAGTGTAACAATGCAGGTCTAATTTATGTAAATATGTTTTAAAATATGTACAATATTTAAATAAAGAATCTAGTATTTATAC